>NC_056739.1:1592892933-1592982933 GCF_019279795.1 Protopterus annectens
AGGTTGAAGGTAGTTTGGGTTGGATCATTGGTTGAGGCTGCCACCGAGGGGGAAGTGGCAAGCTTACTGGCGAGGGACTGGATGGTCTCAGTAAAAAAAGAATTAAAAGAGTTAGCTATTTCATTTGGATCTTTATCCATGAGTTTTTCAGGGGTGGGGGTAGTAGATTTACCTGGATGAAGGAGGTGATTGAAACCAGCCCAGAATTTTTTAGGATTATACTGATGTTTATCTTGGAGGTGACAGAAATATTGTTTTTTATCAGACATAACGGCTGCTTTGGTTGAATTTCTAAGCTGCAGGAACTTGATGCGATCTAAGGGGGTTTTTGTGGTTCTCCATTTGTTCCAGGCCAGGTCTCTGAGTCTAATTTTAGATTTAGTATCTTGTGGTAGCCAAGGTGCTATACGTACCTTAGTTCTAGTAAGTCGCTTAGGAGCATGAGAGTCAAGTATCATGAGGAAGGTGTCATTAAAGTGTGATACGCTCTTGTCTAAAGGTAGGATTTTTAGGATATGCCAGTTACAAGCCTTGAGATCAGCTAGAAATTTGTCTGGGACAAAATTCTTGCTGTTCCTAACTAGTCTAGGTATGGGAGGATTTGTAGTTGGACATTTGTGTTTTATAATAAAGGTGGCAAGGTGGTCACTGAGGTCATTAGGAAGGGTCCCTGCAGTATAGTTGTTAGGATTCTTATTTGTAAGAATCCAGTCAATGATGCTCTCCCTTTGTTGGGCATGACCAATTCTAGTGGGAGAAAGAATGTTTTGGGAGAAACCATGTAAGTTAATGGGGAGAGGGTTTGATTGAGCAGAGTATAGAGACCAGTCAATATTAACATCTCCTAAAATTATAGTTTCTTGTGGATAGTTGTTGGCGAGCCAACTAAGAGTTTGTTCAAGGATTTCAACATTGTTGCCAGGTGGTAGGTAGATTACTAAGAGATTAATACTTTTTTGGTTGTTTAGGGATAGCTTCAGGACAATCAGTTCCAGGTTGGGAACTTTTGGGGGTTGGAGTAAATTCATTGTGATGTTCAAGGAGTTCTTGAACATGACAGCTATTCCCCTGCCCTTTCTGGTTATTCAATCAGCCCTGAGGATGTTGTACCCAGGTGGGATGATTTCCTCATCCTTAGTGCTAGGTTTGAGCCAAGTTTCTGAGAGACACATGATGTCAGGAGAATGGGTTTCGAGCATGGCATGTAAGCTGTGGACTTTATTATTAATGCTTCTAAGGTTAAGATGAAGCATCAGGAGGGAGTCCGCTGGGCTTCTGGCTACATTGAGGGGGTTAGGACCTAGGTCATTGTTGGGGCCTGGGTTGGGGTGGATATCACCGTCTTTTGTAATGGATTTTTTCAAATAATCAAGTATTTTTTGTAGTTTAATTAGTCGTAAAAGATGGTCCCTAGTTGAGGATATTTTTGGGCGACAGAGTGTATGGTGAATACTTTTGGGTATCAAGTGAGTAACAGGGTAAAGAGA
Source organism: Protopterus annectens (assembly GCF_019279795.1). NCBI lineage: Eukaryota > Metazoa > Chordata > Ceratodontiformes > Protopteridae > Protopterus > Protopterus annectens. The sequence goes on from NC_056739.1 coordinate 1,592,894,421, forward strand.
GGGAGGGATGAGATTAGTGGGGTTATGGGAATGCAGGGAGGTCTGACCATTGGGGAGGTAGACTCCTATTAGGGTTTGGGTTTCAAAGTTTGTTAATAGATAAGGAAAAATAAGGAGTAAGAGTGCAAGGGGGAGAGTGGTAAGTGAATTTCTATCCATGGTGAGGGGTGAGGTTGATGGGTAGATAGAGCTAGGGGTGTAACTTTGGTCGATTGGTATGTAAAAAGCTGGATGTGAGTAGTGGGTGTTAATGGAGAGAGTTTGGTAGGTGGGCGGAGTAGCCTTAGTAATATTGACAGTAAGGGAAATGGAGTGGGGAAGGAGGGGACAGTTGTGATTGGGTGGTGGTAAGGGGGATGGGCTTGATGACTAAATAAATGTAGAGGTACTGGGGCGGGTGGGAATAGGGGGCAGGGAGAGGAGCGGAGCAAGCCCGAGCGTAGCGAGGGCGAAGCGGAGCAGGGACTACACCACAAAGATTTCCCTGGGTCTTAAAGGTAACCAGGTTCAACAGTAGCTTGTTTAAGTTTTATTTAAAAGAACCTGTTTCTATGTGGCGTTATTCTGCTTAATTCCAGTAGCAGAACGCTAGATATGTAAACAAAACTAATGCAAAATAATACCATCTGTTACAATAACTTCATGCAAAAACATTGGGCCAGATTCAATAAAGCGTACACTAAGTGTACACGATATGTATTTAAGAACATTCTTATCACATATTTTGTGTTTTCTAGTCACTCAGAAAAATTACACTTAGTTTACATGTAGTCTACACTTTGTGGTAACCTTCATGAATCTCTGTCAATATTTAAAGCTGCAAGAATATCAGTAAGAAAACTAAAATTAGGAGGAAGAAGGTGTGAGTTATGTCTGTGTTGTCTGTTCACTCAGAAAGGTGTACACTTAATTGTATACTTGGTGTAGGCATTACTGAATCCAGGGGAGTATGTTTTATTACCATGTTTCCTTTACATTACTTATAGCTCATGTTACATCTCACAAGACTATTTTTTCTACAATTTTGTATTTTTCCATTTGCCTTCTTTTACTTGTCATTAATTCACTTTGGAATGTATGTTAACATTTGCAATAAGTTCTTTAACCTTAAGTTTTCATTTGAAACATATGCATGTCAAGTTACAGCTATGCCAAAGAAAAAGTTTTTATAACTGCAAACTTATTCATAACTTTTATGTTTGCTACCGATTGTACAAAATCACATTTTCATGACATATATCTTTCAACTATAAGTTACTACTATACATTTTTTTTAGTAAAACAACAAAAGGTGGCAAAAGCAATATTTAATAAAAAACACTTCTAGCCCCATGGCACAAATGCCTTCAAAGGAATTAAAATACAATAGTACAGCACATGTAAAACAAGAAAAACCCACCCCCAATTTTCAAAACAATTCAAAACCAATAAATAATTAATTAAAATTACTGCATACCAGTTTAGTTCCTCATTCAACCCAGCAGGATGCAAAGTGTTATATTGTAAAATAAAACATATTTCTCTATAATGCAAAACATTTTTTACACCATCATCAATGCGTTCTGCATTTTTTAATAATGCACAGTTACCTACCTTAATGCTATTACAATCTCCGCTGCAACAAGTTAAAAAGCAGTCAGCCAATGAACTATTTAATATTTGATTTTTTAAATTTTTACAGTGTTCTTTTAATCTCATGAATAAATTCCTTTTCATTTATCCAAAACAAATTTTACTTCCTTTGAAAGTGTTTGTGCTGAGGTACTAGAAGTGGATTTTATTAAATATTGCCACCTTTAGTTGTTTTACTTACATATCATTCAACTACTCAATCAATTTATCTACAATTATTTGTCTAAAATACTTAAAAAGATACATCATTAATCTTTTTGATCTCACCTTTCCTTAAGACACATTTTATGACTATTAAATTGTAAATCAACATAAAACAAAGTTCATCCCTATCCATATTCAAGCACAGTTTAGATCTATGGATGGGAAACAGAAAATGTACCCTAGAACTGCTCTCCGTATTGCTAATGGACAGAGACAGCTCCTAAATGCTTTATTCCATAAATTGGTTCCCTCAAACTATCTATGGTATTATCCAAGATATTCTCATTAGGGATAATATATAATTATTGAACATGGGATGGGTAAGATCAATCTATAACCAAACAGGATAGGTTATTTTGAACACAAAAAAGAAAAATGGATAGGCTTAAAATGGACCACAAGGGCACCTATCCTAGTACTTACCTATGTACCTTTAAACCATACCTAGGCCAGGATTCAAAAACAGGCTTGGATGACAATGGCTAAGTCTACAGCACAAATGGCCTTTTAGCACAATCATGGAAACCAGTGGTTCAGAGATGCATTAGCCTCAATGAATAAAAGCCTCATAACAGACTAATTTGCATAAGTCTGAATTAGTTGTTGATTACATAAGCACTAACAAGCTCTTTCCTGTTAGTCTTGCCATAATCATTGCTGGCTGTTAATGCATTGTGTTAACACAGGCACTACCATTATATATGCCCCCAACATATACACATTCTACATCAGTCACCTCCAACCCATTACACAGATACACACACACACACACACACACACACACACACACACACACACACACACACACACACACACACACACACACACAAAGTCACCTTACACTGTTCATACCTTGGCATATACACACACTTGCAGCCATACAGGTACACATCTGCACCTGCCGTACAACACTACCTGTCCACTAAGTGTCCCAGCATTTACATCCAACATAATCTCTCCAACTGAGAGTAATGGGTAACAGCAAACATTTAGCAGAGGTCATTAATGCAGTTGTTGTTGGTGATTTATGACTTATACAGCTGAGCAGTTTTAAAAATCACTAGGCTGTGTAAATCACTTACCACAGGCATTTATGGGGGAGACTGAATGCCTAAATATCATATTTCACCCCCCCGGAATGCCTCATTTACATAAGTGGTAGGCCAGTGAAACAGTTCCCTAATCCCCCCACATCCCCCCAAGTGGTGTTGCACTTCTTCAAGGTAAAGCCCTGTGGTAGAGCTGCCTCTGAGTTAGAGATGCCTACTGCCAGCAGTAAGAACAGCTTATAACAGGCAGTAATATGTCTGAATCCCAGGGCTACTTTATCAAAGAACCCATTACAATAGCACATATATAGTTTTTAAAATCCTTTCTACACTTCTTTATTTTAATCAACACTGGAACATGTTAAATATGATAATACAATCCTTTCAGCTATTCATTTTCTATTAATATCTTTAACATTTTCATGTATGTTTTACAACTATGCCACTTACTTCTGGCCCAGGCATCTGCACCCTAATCCAACAGCAAATCTATGCAAATACTGACACCAGAAAAGGAACCTTTGAGTCACTGATCAGTCAGGGTGTGACTCAGCAGCCTACAATCAAGACATTCACCCAGAGACATTTTTGTATATTCCCTTAAAGAACAATTCAAAGCAATTTCTGAACAGAATAGCAGAGTGCTAATTTTTCCAAGTTATCCTTTATTTCGTAGTGCAAATCTGTCGGTTATTTATGCTAAGATGAGAGTACTGGTGCAGGGGCACTCATAAAATAATGTCCCGCACGCGTGTCCTATTACCAGTATTACAGCATGGTACTAATCAGCATAGGAACTTTTCTTTCCACACACACACACACACACACACATATATATATATATATATATATATAGTAATATATATATATATATATATATATATATATATATAGTAATATATATATATATATATATATATATATATATAGATATATATATATATATATATATATATATATATATATATATATATATATATATATACATATGTGTGTGTGTGTGTGTGTGTTTCTGAATATATTTTTGAAATGTTGGTAATGGGTGATCCCATGTGATATTAATTCCATAATTATCAATAATGATTTGTGGTTCATGCTCCTGATGTTTCTCATCTACTTCTATGTTGCAGTGTTTGCACAATCCCAATGCAAGTGGTGCAATACTTAGCATTGCTTCCTGACAACATTTCATTCTGCTGTTTGGTTCTTAACTGGGGTGCCTTTTCTGTGGAGTTTGCACATACTCCCTATGCCCACGTGAGTTTCTGCTGGATACTGTGACTCAATGCAACATCCACTAGACATCCTCTAGGTGAATTGGCAATTTTACATGTTGCTTATATGTGTCTGTGGTGTGTGAGTGTAAGTGCATGCATCTTGCATTGGGTTGATGCCCCGCTCAGGATTAGTCCTCTGCCATATTATTGTGCTTTTGGTACACAGATCCTAAATGCAAATCTGGCATTGTACTGCATCTTGCCAGTATAGTGTTTTTTGTCATACAGCTAATTTGTAAATTTGTTGTTTCCCCTTTTTCTTTTAAAATGTTTGCATTACACTTCCATGTGTATCCACATTATTGTTAAACATATATGTACACAAACATGATATCTTATACACTACCCGAATAGCACTTGATCAGCTGACTAAATATAATATATTATTGGATTTACTCATTCATTCCCCATTGCACTATATAGCTTTCATCAAATCATCTCTTCATTTTGTTAGGAATAAGCAGGGTGATTACAAAACAGACATTTTAAGGAGGACATTTGAAAGACTCTATGATTGCTCACCTGCTCTTACCTCATGGAATTATTTGGCTGAGATTCCAGGATATTAGATCAGAAAGGGAATTTAGTAAGGTATCTGACATGGTATGACAGTAGGCTGTGGTGCTGCAGCGGTTAGCAGTGTTGCATCACAGCAAAAGGTTCTCCCATTCAATTCTCAGCTGGAGCGCCTTCTGTGTGGTGTCTGCTTGTCCTGCCCATGGTTGAGTGACGTTAAAGACATGGAGGTAGGTGTGTGCATGAATGGGTTTGCCTTCTTTGAAGGTTGGGCATCGGGCTGGCAACTCGACACCGTAAAAATCTACTGCCAATCATTAGCGAACCGGAGTTCTGCTGTAGTGACCCCTAACCGGAAAAAGCAGAAAGACTTTCTTTATCTGACATGGTATGACAAAGCAAGTTACTAAGCAAATTAAAGATTTTGATGATATCCTTGAATGGAAGCATGGGTAAACCACTGGATAAGCAACATGGTATACAGGATCATTGTAAGCAGAGTTCATCAAATTTATAAATTAGAGAAAATTGGGATATTACACAGGAAAACACAACAGGTGAAATTTGCAAAAGGTACAGAAATGAAATTTTGCCTCTTTCCTGATGACCAAAATTATACAAGAAGACTGATGCATAAGAAGGTATTGAAAAGATGAGAAGAGATTTGTCAAGAATAAAAATATATATGTGAACAGGAATATATATATATATATATATATATATATATATATATATATATATATATATATATGTAGCTCACTAAGAATAAGCGTCCCGTTGAAACAATGACAATAACGAATAAAATAGTCAAAACTATATGATGCATCCACGAGACAGCCACGGCATGAGCAAAATAATCCACACGTTGTATGGCAGCAAAATGTTAATAAAGCCAAAAGACAAATGTTGTTGTAAAAATGGCTAAACAGCGAAAATCCACACTCAAAATGCAGCAGCAGTAAGGAGAAAGTAAAAAAATAATAACTTGTTGTAAAAACATCAGATAGCGATTGTCCAAACTTTTTATTGAGAACAAAGTGAGCGCTTTCACCAAATCGGCTTCATCAGACTTACAACATTTAAGACAATTACTTAGTGTTTCTTTAAATTCAGTAGGAAATGATGTCATGTATTTTAATTAATTATGAGTATTTAAATGCTGATTTTTTTGAATGTTTTTTTGAAAGCTAGATGTATAAAATGCAGCGCATTTTATATAGGTAAAACAAATAGAAGATTAAAAGGAAGAATTCGTGAACATAACTATAACATTATGTTGGGTAATAATCATTACGCAACCGCAAAACATGTAACGGATACTGATCATACACATCAATTTATGTTCTCAGTCTTACAGGTTATACATCCTAATGTTTGTAGAGGCGATATAAAAAATTATACAGAACGCTGTGAAATTAAATGGATTATTAAACTAAGAGGGGATAGAACTCGAGGCTTAAATGATAAAGTTGCACTTAAACCAATTCTAGGTAGCAGGAGATTGAAGGCTTATAAAAATATTAACAATAATTAATTTTATTTTATTTTTGTTCCTGGCTTTTATATAGTTATGCATATATATGTCCATTTTTTATGCGTATATGCCTATATATATATATGTTCATAAATTGATTAATTGATTTTTTATAAATGTATTTTTTATAAATGTATTTTATTATACATGTACATACTTCTGCATTTTTTGTACTGTTAGTTCACATGAATGAACATATGGACCTTATAGTGAAGGGAGTTTTAATATTTACAGTGAAAGGAGTTTTAATATGTAATGAATGTTTTAAAATAATTATTTATATACATATTGACATCAATAGAAATTTATTTAATGCTGATATTAATTCATGTTTTATTATTAAGTTATTTTATTCAGTTGCCTATTCGTGAAATCAAATATGTGAGGTGAAAGATTTATTAAGATAATTACTTAGTGTTTCTTTAAATTCAGTAGGAAATGATGTCATATATTTTAATTAATTATGAGTATTTAAATGCTGATTTATTTGAATGTTGTATATCTGATGAAGCCGATTTGGTGAAAGCGCTCACTTTGTTCTCAGTAAAAAGTTCGGACATTAGCTATTTGGCGTTTTTACAAGTTATTATTTTTTTTACTTTCTCCTTACTGCTGCTGCATTTTGAGTGTGGATTTTCGCTGTTTAGCCGTTTTTACAACAACATTTGTCTTTTGGCTTTATTAACATTTTGCTGCCATACTACATGTGGATTATTTTGCTCATGCCGTGGCTGTCCTGTGGATGCATCATATAGTTTTGACCAAAAATATATATGTATATAAATAGAGGGTCTATATTACATTGACGAAAGCTTAAATGTTCAAATCTCTAAAGGTCGACCTTTAGAGATCGAACATTTAAGTGTTCAAAAATGTAATAAAATAAACAAAAAACAAAAAAAAACCAAACAAAAAAAAGGTAAACTGATAGGGTTTTAGCAGGGGAGCACCCCCCACACCCACACCCCACTTAAATATACCAACTCCGAGATCGCACTTCAGTGCATGGCAGAGCGGAAACGGGAAATTTCCCATTCCCTACACTGTAGCACGATCTTGGAATTGGTATATCTAAGTAGCAGGGGGTGTGGGGGGTGCCCCCCTGCTTACACCCTTTAGTTTTTTTTTTGTTTAACTTTTATTTTTTTTTTAATTTTTAAGATATTCAAACATTTAAATGTTTGATCTTTAAAGGTCGAACTTTAGAGATTCGAACATTTAAGCATTTGTTTATTTAATATAGACCCTAAATAGATACATACATTTAGATAGACACTACACACACATGCATTTTATGTGTGTGTGTCTATATATTTATACATATAGCTATCTATCCATATATATATATATATATATATATATATATATATATATATATATATATATATATATATATATATATATATATATATATATATATACACACACATACACACACACACACACACACACACACACATCATACATATATTTATATATATATATATATATATATATATATATATATATATATACATATATATATATATATGCACACACACACATATATATACATATATGGGTTCACTTCACAATTTCGAAATCCTAAAACTTCGAATTTTATATGGTTGAGACCATATGATCGAAGTTTTAGAACTTCAGAATTCTGAACGGAGATCTGCATACAGGGCGGAATGGGTGATTTATCTTTTCCTCACTGTAGTGCGATCTCGAAGTTGGTATATTTAAGTAGCGAGGATGTGGGGCTGCAAGAGGGCTTGCCCCTTGCATAAACGTTGATAAAGTTGTGAAATGATCCCACTACCCATTCATGGGCTTTTGATAACTGCCTCTCTACTAAACCTGCAGCTGTTAAAGGCTGTCAATGAAGGCAGAAGGTGAACTGCAATTAGAGTGCACACAAAGATGGACAGGATGGGATGCAAAATGACATTTTTAAGAAAAAAGCATAGAATATGTGAAACTGCATCATTCTGTCAGTAGCCAGCAATAGTAGAAGGAATGATGCACATTGTAATCTCTATTAAAACTGCCATGTAATATATCTCAATTAAAGATTATAGGATTTTTTTACATAAGACAAGTTATTATGTAGTTTTAAAACTTTGAAACTAATTTAAGTAACATGAGGAACATTAAAAAGGCTCATGGCTAATAGTTTCCCTTGCCTACTTCTCTGAACTAAAAGATTGTGTTGTTTGCCTACAGAGTCCAAACTGTGTGCATGTTTTTCATTTGAATGACTATAAAATAATCATGCTAATCATAAGTTAGCCATAGCTGAAAATTACCAGTTAAGGGCATGTCACAAGGAGCAGGCTAAAACTTGCTAAGATGTTGATTATGTTAGTGGTACGCAGTTGGGAAAGGTAAGAATATCCTTTAATGAAAGTACAGTTTCTTGACCATCTCACTTCGTTTGTGCCTAATATCACCCCTCTTTCTAATGGCAAAGCATGTCTATAGTAATGCAGCTTCCACATCCACCTATTATAAGCAAACCTAGACAGAAAACGTCTCCCTGGAAACAGTCAACAACTACCAGACAAACTAAGCAATTATAAATATGTAAGACAAGTCTGAGTCAAGATTAACAAAGGCAGAGGTAGCAAAAAGTGACATCTATGCGTTCTCATTTGTGAATAACATTGGCTTTAAAGCATTGATGTAATTATATAAAACCACATCCTATGTCCCCAACTGTTGATGGGCTTGGTTACTGCACAGCCATCACTCAACAGCCTACTGGGGTACCCTGTGTCATGTGTTGTCTCTTTTACCCAAGTGTAGGTGCTCTCACAGATGACCCCAACTGTGACTGATCTGCTGAGGAAAAGATGTCTACATCCTTAGTCAAAAAAGGTGAATATGATGTAGTGGAGAGCACATCAGGCACAGGAAAATACATTTATATCATAACAGTTTGGATGGACGGACTCTTCAAAGAGTCAGCACATAAGACAGCCGGAGGTATAACTGGTGAATGGGAGAGTCATAGGCTTGAAGAAGGCACATTCAGGATTGTTATCTTCCATTCTGTGGGAATAGTTTTATCCACCAGGAATCTGCCAGTAGAGTGACATGACACCCTATACACATTCAGCACTAATGCTGTTTTTTATCTGAATAGGCAGTGCCTAAACTGTGTTGTTAAGACAAAGTAGCCATCCATACACAGTACAGAGAAGGTTCTCCCAGGTAGGGATATTTTTGTTCTTTCTGTTTTACATCTACTAAAATACAACTTACTTGTATGCGCTGTCTCATTAAAACTAACATAGTTTCATACTAAGGTAACTGCTACTGTGAGCCATTTTAAGCCTAGCCAATTATCCCTTGTGAGACTCAAACCCTGCACCTAATGTTTGTAAGGCACAAACTGTAACCATTAGGCCACCCTCCCAACCAACTCAAGTTTTCTTATTGCTAAATGCATATGTGAAACACATAGATTTTTTTTTTAATTAAATAAAATTTGACAGCTTTGCATTGCATTATTTTGTTCTGCTGTTAGCAGTGAACAACACAGCTAAAGTAATGCATGAGAGATTTTTTACCCAAATGATAATTACATTTCTATACAAGTATTCCATGTCAGGACAGACTTTGGCTAAATTAAGTTTTATCAGTGAATATTATTAGTTCTGCAAAATAAATCTGAATATGAGTTTGCAAAATAAATCTTAATATGAGTTTCAGAGTAGGATTATCTTTTCTTTGTTGCCAAACATCTGATAGAAATACTAAAAATCATAGATGGATTTTTAATTCCATCTAGATAAGAATGAAAATAACATGAATTAGAAAAGTGCAGAAACCACGTCATAAACAAAGCACATGAATACTCAAATGTCTCTTTCACTGTTCAGTAAAGCTGATATATGCTTAAATATGTCCTTTGATGTCTAAGTGGACTACCATATATCAGCTCTAGTGTAGCATTTTAAGCTAAAAGTACCTATCAGAATTTGATTTGGTCGAGGACTGCAGACTGGGCATTTTTCCAGAACTGACTCAAGTGATGTTTTGAATGTAAGAAAGCTAAATCTTTTCACCATGCCAACAGGGCTGGCTGTAAAACATTTTTATGTGTGCTGTTTAAGATTCTATTGCTAGAAGATGCATAACTATCCTCTCCAGAGGATCTTTGATAATCATAACTCAATTTTTTGAGTCTGCAATATTTCCAAGGTCTCAGTGAGTGATCCAGGAAAAAGCTTTGGGGGATGGGAAAACTAATTACTTATAGTTCTGTAAACCGTATCAGGTACAAACTAAAACAGCACAGTAACAGCATACAGCATATCACCCTCCAGTATTAACAGGAAAGTACACCAAAATCAGTGAACCTCCAGAACAGCCTGTTTTGTAAAACAGTGTTCTTTTGTGCAGCTCAAGTCTCAAGTGTAAAAGTCTATGAAGATGGCAATGCACTACCTCTGACATTTGCACACTGTTAATAGTAGTGCCATTCAGGTGCTTGTTATTGACAGCTGATGTAATTACTTGGCAGGATGCATGTAAGATAGAGCCACATTTTTTGTTGCTATACAAGTAAATAAATCCAAGATCTGTGAACATGTAATGTTGCTTCACAGAGCTGCATTAGGTGAAAAATGTCCTAGCAAAACTGGACAGAGAACAGTTTCAGATCAACTACAGAGTGTTGTGGATAGTATGCAACATTTTCTTGTACTGAGTATTCATTGCATATGAAAATACAATAAAAAACATGAAAACACATTCTGAAAACATGGTCTACACAAGGAGCAGGGAGCTCCTGTCTCCACATATTTTGCTTGGCACTTCAATGGGGACAAGCAAAGAATAATGAGGTCAAGCAATGGAGAATATCTTGATAAGTTTAATTATTTTTCACTTTTCTGAGATGATTTCATGTAAACATAGATTTACTGAAGGTAGTTAATATAAATACAGTAAATATACTTAAAATGTAAGTATTCTAGTATCAGTCTCCCATACACAAACACACACACCAGTTTGACTGCCTCGCACTTGGCTATCGCATAACGATTGATGATGTGATTGTTTGTACCCTGCTTAAAGAAGATTGGTTTGATGACAACAGAGGTAATGCACAAAAAGAAATAATAAATGCTGCTTAGATTATAAACACCACTTAAGAAACACTTTCTAGTTTACAAAATAATAAATGCTACTTAGATTATGAACACCACTTAAGAAGCACTTTGTAGTTTACAACACTTTCTAAAACCCAAGTATATCTAAGCATGTCTATCTGAAAAAAAACACACACCAGTCTTTATGTTTCACAACTGCCTGTACAGCAATTTAAAACTGAATTACTCTGCATGGAGTCAGTTCCCAGATTTCAACAGCAGAAAACACGAACGCTTTGACACTTTCACTGCTGTGAAAAATAAAGCTACATAAGTGCACATTTACCTACATGCTTAGACTACACAATACGCAATAATGCCCAACAGGGTGTGTGTTAATGTGCAATTAATGCCCAACCAGGGGTGTTGTGAGGCCTAACACCACAGGAGGAGGGCCTCTTCACCCTTGGAAGGGCATTAATTACACATTAACACACACTCTGGAGGACATTATTGCGCTTGGAGAATGGGCTCTCTGCAAAATTTTTGTGTTTTACTTATTCATGTATTTTTTAAGTACAAAACATGAATGAAACTTCTAAAAAATAATAAAGCACGATGACCAGCTCACAGGAACAGACTACACTTTAATATGAGCACTTTCGTCGGCGTAAAACCATCTGACGTGTGACTCTATAGTCAAGCGCACTGATGTCCCACTCACCAGGCTAAACAAGGAGAAGGTTACTGTCAGCTGCCAGTCGGGTGCCAGGATTCACCACATAACCCACACACTCAGGTCACTCCACAACAAGTACAAATATGACTCTGTCATTGTCCATGTTTGTGTGAATGACCTGAGATGTACTTCCCTGGACTACATGAAAAGAGACATGGAAGAGTTCTCTGATCTTGTAGCCCAGGCAGGTATGACCCTATACCTGAGTGGCATTCTGCCATCGCTCAGAATTATACCACAGTACAAGGACAAAATGACTGACTTCAACAATTGGCTAAGCTTCTGGTGTCATCTAAGGGGATCCAGTATCTGTCTGCTTGGGATGACATGGTCGACAGACCATGATGCTTTGCCATAGATGACCTGCACCTGTCGCTCCTGGGATTCCGGATACTGGCTAAGGCTCTTTCTGCCCCTATAGTGCCTTTTTTAGGCAAGGTTCAAATAACAAATTCACCACAGTAACAGGAACAGACAAACAAAAACTGAGGGTAATGCTACTCAATGATAGAAGTCTAAATCTCAAAATGCACTCACTCGAGGCACTCCTTAAAATGGAGAACATCGATATCTGTGCAGTGACTGAGACCTGGTTCAAGGCTCCAGAGGGCACCCCTGCACTACCAGGCTATAACTCATACCACATTTTCGGCCATGTAACCTGGACCAAAACACCAAATGCGGAGGTGTGTCCATATTCATTAAGGATATCCACACCTACAATCTAGTTGCTCAGCATAATGCATCCGAGGTTATCCAAGTGCAACTAACTCTGGGCAAAACAGAAATCCAAATTGTAGCTTGCTACAGATCCTTCATCATGCCCCAGGATTCCCACTCCTCTTTTCTTGATGTACTGGAAAATATTAGGGTTCAACCAAACACCCTAATAATGGGTGACTTCAACTACCCCACCATTAACTGGGAAAACTACTCGTGTACCAACTCCTTAGCTCAACGCTTTCTGGAATTCATATACTCCAATGCCCTGGATCACCTTATCCACACCCCCACCAGGGGCAACAATATCCTAGACCTAGTCATTACCAACATGAGTGACTGGTATTCCACACCTGAAGTCAACTCCTCGTTGGTCTGATTCGACCATAAGCTAATCACCCTTAATATCCACATTCCGCCCCCACCCCCCATTAAGGAAACCACGGTAAAAAATTCTTCAAAGCCAACTTCATGCTTCTTAAGACAGAAGTGGTAAACTTCATGGCACCCATGCAGATGGACAATGCAGTTACAACTGCTGAATCCTACACAAATGCACTCTATAAGCACTTACACGAGTGCATGGATCGTGCTATCCCAAACAGAACCAAGACGCTATCCTCCAAAAAAAGGAAGCCAATCTGGTGGTCCCCTGCCATAAACAAGTTGTACAACAGAAGGAAGAAACTGTTGCAAAAGAGAGTAAAATCTCATGAGTGGAGGAGCTCCCTGGTCAGCCTCAGTAAGAAGCTGAGATCCCTTATAAGATCCTCCAAAGCTAGCTACGAAAACAAAATCGGCACTAATTCTAAGGACAACCACAAAGCATTCTATAGCTATGTCAAGAATCTCAATAGCAACACCCAGATCTGCTCTGAGTTACAGCACAACGGCACGAAAATTACAGAACCAACTGATATTGCCAACATCCTGGCAGATAGGTTCAGTGCTAACTTTTCCCCCCCTCACCCCCTAAACGGACCATATCTATGCAGGAAGAATGAAGAGTCCCTGTAATCACAACTATGTAGGTAATAGCTGCACTCTCTAAAGCCAAAAACACAGCATCCATGGGACTGGACAACATCCCAGGCTGCGTTTTACACAAACTTCAGAACGGACTGGCTCCCCACTTAAGCACCATGTTCAATAATAGACTGACATCAGGCTTTGTGCCCACTGAATGGTGCACAGCAACAGTTATCCCACTCCACAAAGGGGGAGCCGCCACTGATCCCGGGAACTATCGACCTATTAGCCTGACGAGCCTGGTCTGCAAGGCCATGGAACGTATCATCATGGCACTCATAAACAAAGACATTGGTAACCTCCAAACTCTGGATCCCACCCAATTCAGGTTTATGAAAGGCAGACCATGCCTCCTGAACCTGATCAACTTTTTGAGGCAGTCACCAAAGCCGTAGATGAGGTCAAGGTTATTCACACAGCCTATCTTGACCTCGCCAAGGCTTTTGACACCATCTCCCATTCTGGAATTATAGCTAAACTCACTAAACTAGGTATAAATCCCTACGTCACAAGATGGGTTGCCAACTGGCTCACTGAGAGAACCCACACTGTAAAAGTTGCAGACTCCAAATCTGACCTCAAAGCAGTGACAAGTGGAGTACCACAGGGTTCCGTCCTGGGACTTCTCCTGTTTGGTATCTACTTCTCTGAAGTACAGGCTAACACAGAAGGCCTCTGGCTAATGAAGTTCGCAGATGACTGCAAACTAGGAGCCATAGTCAAGTCCCCAAATGATGTGGACATCCTACAGAAGGGCCTCGCTGAGACAGATGCCCGGTGTCAGAGCCATGGCCTCAAGCTCAATACCAAAAAGTGCAGTGTCATCCCCTTTGGTAAAAACTCTGTACCCATGAACTACCACATAGGCAGTAATCTACTTAACACCAAATGTGTGATAAGAGACCTTGGGACCCAGGTGGACAGTAGTGTCTCCTTTGATAGTCACATCGCCACAGTAGTCAGGAAGTCCTTCTATGTGGCACACCTCATCATAAAAGGGTTCTCATCCAGGGAAAAAGAGGTCATTGTTCCCCTCTACTCGACACTCATTAGACCCATTATAGAGTACAACGCCCCTTTTGGAATGTTCCTCACAAGACATCTGCAGCAGCTGCAAAGGCCACAGAAGTACCTCATAACGAAGATTACTGGCCTCATTAAAATGCCCTACAATGATCCCCTCAAAAAACTCCAGCTTTACTCTGTAGCATATCACCTACTCCGAGGTGATCTCTCTCTAACATATAAAGCTAAGTCAAACCCAGAGCTGTTGGACATGCTACACCTAAAGAAATCCCAATCCCTCCGAGCAACATGCTTTAGGGACCTAAACCTTGTCACCACAAAAAACAGGACATGCTGGAGGGATAGATTCCTGTCCCAAAGACTTCCCATATTCTGGAACAGGCTACCCATCTAAGTCAAGCAAAGTTCTTCATTAGCACTCTTCAAGAAAAATCTTGATGAGTGGATGGGAAATGGGAAATACACCCCGGGGATCAATTCTGTGTCTCTGCTCGACAGTGGCACAGAAAAATAACTTTCTTGGGTGGCGTAAGCCAGGGAACCTTGTTGGCTAGGCTTAAGTAGGCCCTTGGGCCGATAGCCTAGTACCTACCTATGAACCTATGACTTCTTCAGATAAAGTCAGATGGTTTTACACCAACGAAAGTGCTCATATTAAAGTGTAATATGTTCCTGTGAGCTGGTCTTCGTGCTTTATTTTGTATTTTTTTAAGTACTATTTTATTTTTTTAATATATTTTTGATGTAAAATAGTTCCTCCGCCTAAAGTTTCATACTTGTAGTATATGTTAATGGTGTTGGAGGAAGCATTTTACATTCAAAATATATTAAAAAAATAAAATAGTACTTAAAAAATACATAAGTAAGTAAAACACAACAATTTTACAGAGAGCCCATTCTCTAAGCGCTGGCAGAGATCATTCTGTCTTCACTCTCTCTCTCTGTCTCTCTCTCACATACACACACACACGCACGCGTGCTACCAGGGCATCATTGAATCACTTTTGCACTTCACTCTCACACACACACACACATACACACACACACACACACACACACACACACACACACACACACACACACATACACACACACACACACACACACACACACACACACACACACACACACACACACACACACACACACACACACACAGACAAAGTCTCTCTGCTTTCATGCACCCATTCACTCACACATCCAGACAGAAACAAACACACACACACACACACACACACACACACATTTCTGTTTCACTTGATTGATCGCTCGCTCTCTCTCTCTCTTACTCTCATACATGCATGCACTCTCACACACACTTTATTTTAATTTTTTTTTTTTTATTTTACACTTCCAAACATCAAAGGCGCTACTTAGCAAGTGTAAAATAATGGTTTGCTCACTCACTAACATTCATGCATACACTCACACACACACACACACACACACACACACACACCTTTTTTTGCTATCTTCTTTTTTGTTTACATTTTACACTCACTAAACAGCAAAAGCGCTGTTTAGCGAGCATAAAATAATGGCAGCCATTTTGTTTTCTCAGTCCGAGCTCAACGGCAGCTTGACATGCTGCTGTGAAGTGGTGGACTTGTTTTTTGGCAGGCATTACTTGTACATTAATACCCTGCTGTAGAATGCTCGTTCTCCAATCAGGGTACTGATGTACAGTAAGCCCATTCTATAATAAACAATAAAGATCTGACAAAATCAGGCACCAACTCAATCCAGCCAAAGAAAACAGAGTGTTTGCTATATGGCTGCATGTAAGATGAAGAGCTGGAAAACCGAATGGTGGTTAAAGCTTCTACCAATAGGTGGTCATTTACCCTTAAAGTTAGACTTACCATAATGCCCCAGATGAACAGGAATCTAACTATGTACATGATTTTAAGTTTCCAGAATGTGTTTTCATGTGTTATTGTACACATTATATTTCTAAAGAAGCAATCGAACCAATAGCAAACCAAAGTGGCATGGAAGTGGTAAGTTACAAATTGTATCTTAAAAAGAACATGAACAGTTATACTCTTACACAGTGGTCTCTTTTCTGAGTAAAGACATCTGAATTTTAAGTGGGAATACGTGTTAAGTTTCCAAAGAAATATGCTACATGGGCAGTTTCATACAATAAAACTTACTCAGAAATGAAATAATGTGCTTGAGGAAGCAATTCCCTAAACTCCTTCAGGTAGGGTTGGCTCCTTTTCACGTGCCCAAAGTAAGACTTTTTTGCTATAGAAACATGAGAATTTGTAGGATGAATCACACCTGCAAATAGCACAAAGACTGGACTTGACATACTTGCCAAAATAAAAATTCAACTTTATAGGATTTGAATTATTCGTATTGTTTTACGTTATACTAAAGTCTGTCAGACACATAATAATTGAATTGTGCAACAACTAGATGAAAATTAAGTAACATTTCTTGTTCTAAAACCTTCAGGATGGCATCACCATCAATTCGCTTGTTCCCATTTTGTACTTGGAATTGGAGTGTCATATGCTAGCCGTGCCACAGTCATTCTTCACTGACACACACACACCTCACACCTTCAGCCATTATAGAGTACCCAGTTTACTACTGCATGCCTTTATAGTCTGGGAGGAAACATAAAGACCCACCTGAACTGGGGGATGTGCATACTCTGTACAGAAAGTTGACATTCAAACCATTAGACTTAATATGACCTTACTATAGTTTGGCATTTCTAATGCTAAATACAATCACAAAAAAATCACCTTTTTAAAAGAAAGTTTATCTATCTATCTATCTATCTATCTATCTATCTATCTATCTATCTATCTATCTATCTAATCTATCTACCTATCTATCTATCTATCTATCTATCTACCTATCTATCTTTTTATCTATCTAAATATTTTTCCTTTTTTCCCCCTGGGACACAACTAACCCAAAATACATACATTTTCACATCAAATGCAATTAAAGGCCTCCTCTTCCTCAAGTTGAAACCAATTCTGAAATTATGTAAGTTTTTAGACCAAATCACCACAATAAAGGTGGTATAACTCAGAACAAAAAGTCTAAATCCTTAAATGGTTTTACAGTTTTAAATACTGTGTAGTATAAAATCCACAAACACAGCAGCAGTGGCAAAAGCAGTGCACATACTCAGTAGCTTAAAAGCTTCTGGAAACAGAGACTCAGAGAGGCAAAGGTGAGGGAAGCCACAGAATGCTACCCTCATCTGCAATGAATGCTAACTATACCTCCTTCACTGAGACCTGAAAAATAATATGCTGACTTGAATTAGTTTCCACTATGAATGATCAAGTTATAAGTCAGGAAAGAACCTGGTGCCAAACACAAATAACCAAAAAAAAAGAAAAAATTGCTAATAAGCATTTTTATAGGGGAGCCCCACTGCACCTCCTATGTGGGGGTAAACCCCTGACACTCCTAAAAGCTTTTATACACACACATACACACACGCACAGACACACACATTATATATATATATATATATATATATATATATATATATATATATCAAATCCATGGTTGCACAAGCACAATGAAAAGGAAAAATTTCCCAAAACTGAGGGAACACTAAAATATAATGTAAATCATTTATGAATGAAGGAATGAATGACAGATACTTACTGTGCAAGCCGGACTAAGTCCATCTGTTCCAGACATGTTCTCCAAAGAACTGGCTCTTCCAAACCCCTGAAAAAAAGAGAAAGAGAGCATTCTATTACAAACATACAATAGGGCAATATCTTTTGTGTATATCTTATGTTACCCATACGTATCTGGCTGTCATTTTACTTGTTTAATTAAATAAGAGGAAAATAAAAAAAAAATGAATGATCCTGAAATCTGAATGTGATAATTTCTCCAGATTTGGCCACTTTCTTTAGTGTAAAATGTAACATGTAATGAATTCCAATTATGCTACCAGGATGAAAGTTGTAAGCAATTCAATCTCCACCAAAGCAGATTAGAAAAATGCAGTTAAATAAGTCAATTAGCCAACTGTTTTATATTTTCTTGGAATATGAATTACCAGTGTTAAAATAATACTGGTTAGAGATGTTTTGTGTCACTATTCTAGAAATGTTTGCTTTTTTCCTACCATGTTGGCAGAAAGTCTGTAGCACCCCAGTAACCAATGCAAGCTGTTGACATTGCAGCACTTGCTTCAGAGAAAATTTCATTAGCAAAATAACATTTGTTCACAACCTGCAAACATGTCAGTCTTTGTTTACTGAGCTGTGTTTGATGACGGATTGACACATGCAAGCAGTGTGTAAGCAGTATTGCTCACATCTGGATCCACTTGGTACTGGGTGGTTGATGTAGAATTTTGACTCCTAGTGAGTGGGGAGCAAGTGAAGTCCTTCTGGCCCAAAACAAGTATTTGCTTGAGAACTTAAAATAAAACAGTAGAACAGGGTTAGAAGGAATAATTTCAGCTTCAGACGCATTAACAGAATAGTTAGAAGGTAACTATGGAATCTTTAGGTTCATAGGTTTATAGGTAGGTACTAGGCTGTCGACCCTGCGGCCTATATAAGTCTAGCCAAAAAGGTTCCCTGGCTTTCGCCAACCAATACAATTATTTTCCTGTGCCCCTATCAAACAGAGCTGCAGAAGTGATCCTTGGGGTGAATTTTCTATTTCCCATCCAGTCGTCAAGATATTTCTTAAAGATGGCTAATGAGGAGCTGTGCTTGACATGAATGGATAGTTTGTTCCATAGTATGGGAAGTCTCTGGGACAGGAATCTATCCCTCCAGCATGTTCTGTTTATTGTGGTGACAAGGTTTGGGTCCTTGGAGCATGTAGTTTGGAGAGATTGGGATTTCTTTAAGTGTAGCATGTCCAACAGCTCTGGGTTTGACATAGCTTTGTCTGTTAGGCAGAGATTGCCTCTGAGTAGGCGATATGTGACAGAGTAGAGCTGGAGTTTTTTGAGGCGGTCTGCATATGGCATCTGTTTGAGGCTGGTAATCCTCTTAGTGAGGTATTTCTGTGGCCTTTCCAATTGTTGTAGGTGTCTTGTGAGATACATGCCAAACGGGAATTGTACTCTATAATGGGTCTGATGAGGGAAGAGTAGAGAGGAACAATGACCTCCTTTTTTCTAGAGGAGAACCCTTTTGTGATGAGGTGTGCCACGTAGAAGGATTTCCTGACTACTGTGGCGATGTGGTTATCAAAGGAGAGACTACTGTCCACCTGTGTCCCGAGGTCTCTTATCACACTTTTAGTGTTTAGTGAGCTGCCACCTATGTGGTAGTTCATGAGTACTGAGTTTTTTCCCAGAGGGGATGACAATGTACTTCTTGGCATTGAGCATGAGGCCATAACTTTGACACCAAGCATCTGTCTCTGTGAGGCCCTTTTGTAGAATGTCTACACCATTAGGTTACTCCATTATGGCTCCCAGTTTGCAGTCATCTGTGAACTTTGTTAGCCAAAGACCTTCTGTGTTGACCAAAATGGATTTTGGGCCATAGCTGATTGAAAAGGTTTTTGTTGGGTATTGCTTGTGAAGACTCTTTTACATCTAAATAAGCACTGGGCAGTATCTGTGAAATTTCTGTTGTATTTACAGTGTTAGTCAGTGTTGCAGAAGGCCCAAGTTTCCTCTGATGTTGGTTTCTTGGTGGAGGACTCACCGGAAAGTGCATTTTTTCAGACAGAGTTGCTGTATGGATGAAAACAGTCTTACTTATCTGTCACCACAATGACAAAAAAAAAATTCTGAGACTAAATAGTACTTCAGCAAGGGTTAGACGCAGCGGGGTACATATGTAAAACTATTCACAGTTATGGATGAAGCCAAAGACTGTCTCCTTGTAAAAGGAGTGATAAAATGTTCCAAGCTGATGCAGTGGATGTGTAAAAGGGCCAATTATCCTGTGCAATTTACAGTATGTGATCTGCCTAGACCACAGCCTAAGATATCTATGAATGCAGAGTCATAAACATTGGTAACTGGAAAAACAAGACAAACTGAACTTAGGCCTTTAATACATTGTTATAACTGGCTCACTGAATTGGACAGAGACATGAAATGCTGTGAATATCTACTTCTGGCTTTTCCCGGTTAGGGTTCGCCACAGTGGATCACCTGTCTGCTCATGATTGGCAGTGGAGTTTTATGGTGTCGAGTTGCCAGCCCAGCACCCAGTCTTCCACAGAAGGCACACACATGCACACACTCACACCAAGGGCCAATTTAGAGTGTCCAATTCACCTACTGCATGTCTTTGGGATGTGGGAGGAAACCGGAGTACACAGAGGAAACCCACACGACCACAGGGAGGACATGCAGACTCTGTACAGAAGGCACCCCAGCCGAGAATCGAACCGGAGAGTCTCTTGCTGTGAGGCGGCAACACTAACCGCTGCACCACCGTGACCACCCTATAAGTTTGCTAATTTTTGACTTGAGCCTATCTGTAGACGTACCTTGAAATAAGAATATATTCGCAGTACACTTTCTTTTGGTTTGGCTGCTTTGTACTGAGTGTTTTGCAATGTAGTTGAGACAAACAGAAAGTGTCTCTTAAAGTAAACTGTGATATGAATAATGACTAGCCAGGATGTCATGCTCAAGTCACTGGGAGATGAAGCTGCTGCAGTGATGTAGTACTTTGGAAAAGTATTCTGTCACAATTAACATTCAGAGCAAGTCACCTTGGCTTATAAGGTAAGTTAAATTAATGGGATGTAGTCTGTTAAAGACAAATATTTTATGACCAAGGCAGTACATAAGATTCTGATAAAACATGACTGTATTTGTTTCATGTGGAATCAAAGTCCTCCATATCCACTTAACTTTAACAAACTCCATGGTTACTGTTCCTCACAAAACACAATGCAGCAACTGTGGAAATGTCCGTTGACTTCACCAAATGTCTGCAGCCAAGTCTTTGATGGAACAGTCTGTGACTGTAGATGTATCCCAAGTAATTCTTACAAAATGGTTTTGCACTTCCGTTTTAAGTTCCTGTTTTGTATTTTATTATAGTATGTAAGTTATAGTTGTATGTCAATTGGAAATGTTTCAAAATATTAGGATGTTGTCAGATCAAGATGTATTTCTCCTGTTTCTCCTCTTCAATGAGCCTTACTTATTTATTTATTTGTTTATGTATTTATTTATTTATTTTTTGTTGCTTTTTGATACATGGTCATTGTCTGTATTCTATTTGCATTGCTGTAACATAAATGGTGTAGATCATTTTTTGACAGTATATTTCCCAGCTATGATGGCATCTCTGCTGTGAAGGTCTCTATTTCAGTGAAAGGCCAGAGTGCCTCTTTTAGTTTGGGCTCAATGGCTGTAGGCCACTGGGGGGAAGAGACATTGATAGTGCATGTAGTTTTGCCAGTAGGAAGACATTATTTAAGTATTGCATGGTCTTAGACATCATCTAAAGCTACAGAGAGTACCCTGGCAGTGCATGTTTCCATTGCCCTTCACACTTTTTGACCAATAGTTGCACAGACAAGAGCTAAAGTTGAAGGTGTCTCAATATACATCAATGGCAAACATATCTCTAGGGTGGTCAAATGGGATTATGTGCTTGAGTCCCTCCAAGTGCAGATCACCATAGACAAAATCCCACAGCATGCCCTGGCCATCTACAGGTCATCCTCCATGTCTCAAGAAGCTCACAATGCATACATAGACCTACTAGAGACACTTATAAACCAACCTAACACCATACTCGTGGGAGACTTTAACTACGCCTCTACAGATTGAGAATCCTACATGGCCTCAAATCTACAGACACAGAGATTCCTGGACTTTGTAAATACAAACACTTTTGAACAAATAGTGAAAATGCCCACTAGAGGCTCCAACATACTAGACCTCATGCTCACAAATATGGGTGAATGCTGCACCCCCCCATGTCTTGTCCTCCCTGTTAAGGCAACCATAAAGCTGTTTCCTTTGAAATTAAAATCAACTCTGTAATCCCGTTAAAACCAGTAACAGTTAGGAACTATTCCAAGGCAAATTACCTGTTATTAACTGATGGTTTGTTAAAATTGAATGCCTCTCCAAACCCCAAGAACAGACCAGCCTATGTTGTACTGCTCTCAGAAATTGTGTACAGCCATGTCAGTGGCTGCAGAGACGCAGCTGTACCGACTAGAAGTAAGCCCATAACTACCCCCAGAAACAAACCACCCTGGCAGCATCCCAAATTAAACATGATATACAACAAAAGGGAAAAAAATATGGCAAAAATCAGGAAGGGTAATTCCCATAAAGATAAAAATTCTTTCATCAAAGTAAATAGACAAATAAGTGGTCTAATTAGGTCAAGCGAAGCCAACTTTCAAGTTATGATATCCTTGCAGATGAAAGATAACCACAAGGCCTTCTGCAGCTATGTCAGAAATCTCAAGGGCAGCACACAGCAGTGTGCTGAACTCATGATTAAAGGTATCTCATTCACTAAGCCTGGCAATATGGTGAATATATAACACAAACAAACACTAACACCAACCTTTCTGGATAAATGAGTCCAATAAAAATAAAACAGCAGAATCCAAGAACACAAGCAGACTCAAGAATGGCACAATTCTCCAGGATAAAGTGTAGTTTATTAACAAATCATAATCATCTGATGAAGCAGCAGGAGCTGCAAAAGCACTTATGATTTGTTAATAAGCTACACTTTATCCTGGAGAATTGTGCCATTCTTGAGTCCGCTTGTGTTTTTGGAATATGTTCAACATGTTAGCAGACAAATTCAGTTCCAACTTTATTCCCTCTGACCCTCAACCATCCTCCCAATCACACCCTAAAACATAACTCCCTCCAACTATAACTAGGTAGCATGTGCTGGCTGCACTAACTAAAGCCAAGAACACAGCCTTAGTTGGTCCTGATAATATCCCAGGATGCCTCCTAAATAGTGTAAAATATGACTTATCAGGACCCCTGCAGTCATTATTTAACACAGTCTTAAAACAGTCTTTGTAAAACATGAAGGGAAGACTGTAATGGTTATTCCCCTTCATAAAGCAAGACTTTCAACAGATCATGGAAACTATGGATGCATTAACTGACTAGTGTTATTTGCAAAACCATGGAAAGAATTATCATAGAAATTATCAAGAAGGACATAGGAGACATCCAGACACTGAATTCATCCCAGTTTGGCTTTGTTAAAAGAAGGTCATGCTTACTGCATCTGGTGGACTTCTTTGAAAAGGTCACTAAGGCAATGGATGAGGGGAAAACTCTGCATACTGCCTACCTTGATCTCGCTAAGCCATTTGATACAATACCCCACTCAGGCACTGTCAACAAACTTACAGAACTATGTATAAACCCTTTTATAACACACCGGATGGCTAACTGACTCATTAATAAGACCAGGAATTTAGAATTGGTGTGGCCACCTCCACAAGGAGCCTGCTCACCAGTGGAGTCACACAGGGCTCTCTGCCAGGCCCATTCCTCTTTGGCATCTACTTCTTTGATGCCAAAGCCAATGTCAAAGGCATATGGCTAGTCACGTTTGCAGTTGATTGCAAACTGGGAGCCGTTATTGAATCCCCTCCAAGATGATAACACCCTTCAGGAAGGTATAATACAGACAAATGCTTGCTACCAAAGCTATTACTTAAAACTGAATACCAAGAAATGTATAATGTTTGCAGATGGGAGTGTGTCAGTATGGTTTGTGATGTAAAATGCTTGCAACTAGGATTGTGTTGGTGTGGTTTCTTTTCCTTTGTGTAATTGTGTGATTGTCTATGTAGTAAGTAATGGTTTACTAAAGATGTTTCTTGTTTAAAAAAATAAGGCAGGAATTGAATAATGCATGTAATGTTGCTTAGGTTATATGATATTAAAGCAATAACCGATGACGTGGTGTGGTATATTGAAGATTTACCCACAGTTGGTGTGGTTTAATCACAAAGGCGAATCCCAAGTGATGAAACAAAGGCAACCGTGAGTAAATCTTCAATATAACACAACCTTGGAGTTGGTTATTGCTATTATACAATGACATTATTTAAGAAAAAAAATACTTACTTTTCTTAAATAATGTCTTTGTATAACGGCAGATTACTGTTCTTCTGCCGGTTGTGGTATACTGCTTCTTCATTTTGATGTACTGCGCATGCATATGGGACTTGCATTCCCATGCATACCCAGTACATCAATGCTTTGAAACAGAAGCAATGGAGAAAAGAAAGTCTCCGTTGCTTCGTTTTCCCTTTTTTTTTTTTTAATCATAAAAAAAAAAAAAAAAAAGGTTTTGGGGCACTTTATACCAACGGAAAAAAGTCTGGGTGATCGGACCTTTTTCCGTTGGTATATTGTGGGATTTACAATGGGCACACTGATTGGGCTGGGCCAATCAGTGTGCACATTTTCAAATAGTAATAGGGAGTCATTGTATAAATAGCAATATAGTATGTGAAGTATAATGTTTGTTATGTTAATATAGTTTGATTACTTTTATATGAATGTAAATTTACCTATGTCACAAGCGATAATTCAATAAAGGTGTTTAAAAAAAAAGAAATGCATTATAGTACATTTTGTGAAGTCTGCTACTCTGGTTAACTACATCATCAATAAAACACTCTTAAATGTTGAATCATTAGTCAGGGATCTGGGAACTCATGTAAACAGTAACCTAACCTATGACCCAACATGTGTTCAAGGTAGTAAGAAAATCCTTCAGTCATGCTCAACTTATAAGCAAGGGCATGGCATCTAGTTCCAGAAAGGTCATCATACCACTGTACTTGGCCCTCATCAGGCCCATCATAGAGTATAATTCCCAGTTTGGTATGCACCTCATCAAACACATGCAGCAACTGGAACATCCAGAAAGGTTCCTTACAGAAAGGATACAGGGAGAAAATACAGAGTCTTAAGCTGATCTCCTCAAAATCATGTCTCTTTACTCTGTATCATACAGACTTCTGTGAGGTGATTATACAATGCATCTGTGGACACTGTTTTGATGACTCATTTGCACATCCACAAAACGAACATAATCAGAATTACTAGATTAAAAGACCTAAATTTTGCTTGCTACATGGAAAGGAAATGTTGGAGAGATAAATATTTTTTCAGAGAATTCCCATTTCCTGGAACAGGTTCCCCATCCATTTGAAGTAGAGTTCCCTCTACCCCAATTTAAGTGCAACTTGGACCAATGGATTGGTAATCGGAACTTCACCTTTGGTCTGGCTCCTATGTCTCTGATGGACAGAGGTAGTCAGTAAATCACCCCCAATAAATCAAATATAAATCGAATTTGTGGGTCACATTTGGGTTGCATAGCCACTTTACACTGGGGAATATATGGGTATCTTTCAGTAATACCGAAGTGATGAATAGATCATCTTGGTAATATATACCTTCATCAATTTAAAGCTAATTGAGACACAATTAATTCAAACTGACTTGGAAAAACAATTCTATCATCGTTTGCATCATACAAGAATAGTAATTTCCACATGATGCAGAGAGCTTGGAGTTGATTACACTGGAGTGGGAGCTATAGAAGTTATCCATCTGAATGGGAGTATAGAGGCATTTGTCAATCAATTGTTTCACATAATAATGTTTACCAACAATTGCAGTCATGTTAATTATTTTTGATAAACTGATTATAAATCAATCACATTAAATAGCAGATGGAATCTGAGCAGGATCCATGGCCAAGATAAAAATTTGTTGGCTTTGTTCTTATTTAGAATGTATCGGTCAGATATGACTGCACATCAGTTGACCCATTTAGCTGACAAATACAGATCTGCAATCATGGGACTCTACACATATCTGCTGATCTCACAGGATCCAAATGTGGTGAAAGTTTTGAAACATGAGGAGAATAAATCTAAGATGACATCTCTGCTTAATTTAGCAGAAGCATATCGACGTCAAGCAGGAATGGAAATTAAGCCAGAACTAGATAAAAACAAGGCAGCAACTGAATGTGCTAAAAAAACAAAAGAAAGAATATAAGGTGAAGGACCAAATGAGAAGGCAGGAAATGTGGAAAAAACATAAATATAGTTGCAAGTATAGAAAACTTCTGGAAGAGCCTCATGTTGATCAAGAACGAATGCAGGAATGCTTAAGGAGAGTTGAATTTGCATCAAGAAATAAAAGGTTAATATTGGCAGCCCTAGATAGTGAGCTACATACATACTGGTTTACAAAGTCCATTGAACATGTGGGAGAAACAGATATATGTAGGTTTTGTGAAACCAAACTGGAAACAGTCACACACCTTATTGCTGGTTGCGACACACTAATGGCAGAGGGACTGTATACTGAAAGACATAATAATGTGGCAAGATTGTTACACTGGAGATTGTGCAAACATTATGGTATCAAAGTGGCTGAAAAACACTGGAAACATGAGCCACAAGGAATCATAGAAAATGATGATGTTACAGGATAGCAGCAGATTTCTTCAGCTCCACCAATTTCATTACATTGACAGGAATTAATTACTTAAAAAATAATTTTTGAAGTAATTTTCTTTCTAAATATGTTTGTTTTATATAGTTCTTGAACTATATCTAAAAAAGAAAGGAAATCTTAATAATATTCCTGTCAGAAATTACTTTGGAAATTTTCCTGTCAGTTTATCAGTCTGAAATGAGTTCCAGTAAGACAAATTCTCAAGACTCCAGCATCAAGAAAGAACTTCAGTCTCTGATAATTATAGTCCAGCAACTTACTGCTAAGATGGATAAAATGGATACTAAAATAGACACTTTCATAGCAAAACTACAAAACAAATAGACTTGTTACATATGGACCTGCAACAACAGAAGATCCAGATGACAGGCATAGAAGAAGCTGTGAATGACATGGAAAATAGAATACAAGAAGAGGAAATCAACATTGAGTTTCTGCTGAAACAAAATACACATTTACAAACAAAGCTGGATGACCTGGAAAATAGATCTAGACGCAATAACATTAGGATTTTTGGACTGCCAGAAAATATTGAAGGTAACAATATTACTTCTTTTTAACAACATGGCTCCCTAAAACTTTAGATTTACCAGAAGCATTCTCTTTTGGTATCGAAGAGCACATAGATCTATAGCTAATACTAACTCTAACAAAACTATCCTAGATCAGTTATAGTTAGATTTCTATCATCTTTGATAAAGAGATGGTTCTTAAATCTGCTTGGGCTAAAGCTCCTGTTAAGATTAATGAAACAACTGTGCTGTTTGACAATGACTATTGTTCCATGGTATTAGCTAAAAGAAAAGTTTTTCTGCCACTAATAAGGGAGCTTAAAAGCACAGTTTAAAACATACCTTCTGTTTCCTGCCAAGCTTAAAATCTTCCTTCCTGATGGTCCTAAAATTTTCGATGACTTAGACTCTGGTTTACTGTTTATCAAAAAAAATAAGATTTTGGAAAAAATAGAAGAAATGGAATGGGCTAGTCCTTCGTTAAAGAGACTGGCAACTGAAACTTCATGGAAGACTTCAGAGAAGAAGAAGAGACTAAAAAACAAATGATTTGTACTATGTTTTTTTTTTCTCTCTCATCATTTTATTTTATTATTAATCTTTTTAAATATAGTTCCTGCATTTCCAAGAAGCAACAAATATTTTGAAAAAGATTTAATCAAAGTTATTCTCTGTGTGCAAAGAAATGTTTTGTTTCATAACTAGTCAAAATATCTGGAGATTTAATGGCAAGCTGTGATTTAACTTGTTTCTCTTTCTGAAGAGGAAAAATAAGGTCAGTAATTTGATACATTTTTTTTTTCCTTTAAAAGTTTATATGTTCTTCAAATGCTATTCCTAATTATACTTTCTTGATTACACTGCTTATGCTTGTTTGTAAATAATCTGTCATGCTTTAACTAATAATAATTAGAACTAAATAATAGTAAATAATATGTTTTATTTTTAACTCTATTAATATAATCAGTAAGTAACATTCTATTGTATATACTTCTTATAGCTTTCTCTTACATTTTCTTTTATTTCTGCCTTACACCCTTTTACTTTCTACTCTCTTTTCTTTTCTTTATTAATATATAGAAATACTTTTGATCATATAGACACAGTAAATAATAAGATTCGCATAGGAGTTGAGTTGGGACAAAAATGTTGAGTCTTGTTACTTATTAATAATTTTGGGCTTGATTTCACTTACATAGAGTCTGTAATAACCTGTAGAATGCATTGTGAAGGTTTTGTCATGTTTAGATGCATTTACACTGCTAAATGAATGTTTGTCACTAGTTTTTAATAAGTTTCCCGCCAAAATGTTAAGAGAGACAATCTGAGATGTGGGCTGTCTCATGCACAGTGTCCATGAGCTACTTCAAAAGCTTCAACTCTCAGAATTCTCACAGAGAAGCTGAAAGCAGCTAGTCTCACCTTTGACCTAGATATCACACTGACACATCACAGATGCAGGAATGACACTACCTAATTATACTTTCTTGATTACACTGCTTATGCTTGTTTGTAAATAATCTGTCATGCTTTAACTAATAATAATTAGAACTAAATAATAGTAAATAATATGTTTTATTTTTAACTCTATTAATATAAACAGTAAGTAATATTCTATTGTATATACTTCTTATAGCTTTCTCTTACATTTTCTTTTATTTCTGCCTTATACCCTTTTACTTTCTACTCTCTTTTTCTTTTCTTTATTAATATATAGAAATACTTTTGATCATATAGACACAGTAAATAATAAGATTCGCATAGGAGTTGAGTTGGGACAAAAATGTTGAGTCTTGTTACTTATTAATAATTTTGGGCTTGATTTCACTTACATAGAGTCTGTAATAACCTGTAGAATGCATTGTGAAGGTTTTGTCATGTTTAGATGCATTTACACTGCTAAATGAATGTTTGTCACTAGTTTTAATAAGTTTCCCACCAAAATGTTAAGAGAGACAATCTGGGATGTGGGCTGTCTCATGCACAGTGTCCATGAGCTACTTCAAAAGCTTCAACTCTCAGAATTCTCACAGAGAAGCTGAAAGCAGCTGGTCTCACCTTTGACCTAGATATCACACTGACACATCACAGATACAGGAATAGCAGATTAATAATATGTGTTAAAAACCTATGTCCCAAACATATACATTACTATAACTCATTTAATTCATCTGATTGACAAGCATAAATAATTTTATAACTCTATACTGGAAGAAATTGTCATGTGATATATTTTAAAGCAGTAGTATAGCATGTTTGTAAAATCTGGTTACTAAAATGTGTTTGCTGTGCATTATTTTGTATAAAGCAGACAGATTTATTGAAGGGACAGCAATGTAAGATGGTGCTCAGTAAAGATACAACTCAGTGAGATCAGATATATATATATGTATGTGTATGTGTGTGTATGTAGATATGTATATAAATGTTTCTGAGAATCTGCTTAACTATGAAGTATGATTTATAATAATTTCTATGAATACAATATTTTATTCTATTGGCAATAATGAGTTTGAGTAAATGCTCATATACAAGCAATTCAAGGTTTTTTTTGGAAGCTGTTAACTGTATTTACATGACAGAAAATAGATACATCCTAATATATGTAATGTCTGAATTATATTAGCCAAAGTTTTTGATTTAAATGAATGTTAGAACTTATGTTTCTCTCCTCTTGATTTCTAGCATCAAGATTATTTGAATGCTATTTGAATACAAGTGTTTTATATTACATGGATGTATATAGTAGTATGAATAGTTTTTTTTTTAAAAAAAAAAGTTTATTTTAGTTTATATGATGCTGTTTTACCAAATGTGTACTCTTGTCTTGCTAGATAATTGAATTGAAAACTGTTAACTTCAGTTAAATATAACTAGTATTAAATTGATAAGGTGGTAGCTGACGTACTGCTGCTTAGGGTAGGGGGTTAACTTGAGTGGTAAATACTACTCTAAGTTGGAGTTTATAACTCCAGGCTGGATGCAAGGTTTAATCCTTACATTATTTTCACTTGTTCATTGTTATTTGTATATAGTTTTGACATCCACAATATATTTTGTACATTCATTGTCACTACAAACAAAATTGAATCCTATACGAAATCCCATAAGAGATTCAATAAGTCCAGCTATATTTAAAGGTACACCTAAAGGAGGAGATGTAACATTACTTATCTTGTTATTTGTTATTTTGATCATAAGATTCTTAAGTTTTAAAAATGCCAAATGACATCTTTAAAAGGAATTTCTTTAAACATTAATGGATTGAATAATCCATGTAAAAGGGCAAGCCTAATAAGATACATTAATTTGCATAAGGCCAACTTAGTCTTCCTACAAGAAACCCATCTCTTGAAAAAAGATATTGATAAACTAGCCACAAACAAATATACAGTATTGGTTAGTTCAGAGCACACTCAGAAAAAAGAGGAGTGGCTATTTTATGGAATAAAAGTATGCCCATTCCTAAAACCATTAAGTCTTATCAGGATGACTAAGGAATGTTTTGTATGGTTACAATACAAATTAATGGGAAGACTTACACTTTAATTAATGTATATTGGATACCTGGAATTGGTATTAATACAGTGAAACATCATCTTGATAAGATCATATCATTCTCTATAGGAGATATTATTTTAGCTGGTGACTTTAATTATATACTACATGAAAGTGATACTACCACTATAGGAAAGAGAAGAATTACATCTAATGCAAAACATTTAAAGGATTTTGCTAATTCTTATCATTTGAATGATATTAATAATCAGATAGATTCAAAATCATTACCATACATCTTTTTTTCTAACAGATACAAAACATATTCAAAAATAGATAGGGTCTTTATTTCTAACCAGATGGTAACAGATTTAATTAATTCCAAAATCATTTCATGTCCTATATCTGATCATAATTCAATTGTTTTTGAATTCATGATAAAAATACTCATAATGTTCAGATCAAAAGGATACCAGCATACTTAACTCAACTAAAAGACTATAAAGAATATATACTTTCAGAAGTAAAACATTTTTTAGACATAAATAACACTCCTGAAGTCTCCATTGTTTATGTTTGGGATGCCTTAAAATCATATCTATATGGACAAAGTATCAGATGGTATAATAATAAAAGGAAATCTTGGGATAAGGAATTGTTAGATATTCAAAGTAAATTAGACTCTTATAAACATAATAATAAAGAAAATATTATGGACAAGAAAGTTATTGAAGAAATAAACAAACTAAATGAGAAATACAAAGAAATTTTAACTCATAAAGTTAAAATAACTTTAGAGAATACAAGTTTTGTCTTATTCAATAAGCCCCAAATACTTACATAGACTTAAAAATAAAACAAAAGGTTGAATAAACAAAACCATATCAAAGAAATCTTTTCTCTAAGGAAAAGAAGAATGTTTCTAGTATACCAGAAATACTAGATGAATTTAGAAATCACTTTCACAAAATTAACCATAATAATATTAACATGGAACCTAAAGATAAAATAAAGGAGTTTATAGCCACAAATATGAATAAAGAACTTAATAAACAACAGATTAAACTATTGGACAAGAGTATTTCATATACAGAAGTTATTACACAAATAAATAAGCTTAAATCAAACAAAGCACCGGGTAATGATGGTATTATACCAGAGATATATAAAATCCTTTCTAAAAATACATATTCATTAATACATAAGGTTTTTATTTTGGCCCAAACTGAGTTAATAACCCCCCCCATCTTGGCAATATACATTTATTTCACCAATTTTAAAACCTAATAAAGATCCAACTAGATGTTCTTCATATCGGCCCATCTCATTACTTAATGTTGATTATAAAATGTTTATGAATATCTTTGCTGATAGATTGAAGACAATCATTCCGGCATTATAGATATAGATCAGACAGGCTTCATTGTAAATAGAAATACTTTTGATAATATAAGAAGAACTTTAACATTAATAGATTTTGCAAATAGGAAAAAGAAAGATTTAACACTTATTAGTCTTGATATAAGTTCAGCATTTGATTCAGTAAGTTAGGACTATCTGTTTACCTTAATGAAGTGCACAAACTTCTCGGATGCATTTGTAAATCTAATTGAACATTTATACAAAGGAACGTTGGCTTATATTAAGGTAGGAACATATGTTTCACAAAAATACCCATTCTTAAAGGTACAAAACAAGGATGTCCACTTTCTCCACTATTATTCACTTTAGTAATGGAGCCTTGGGCTAATTTGATCAGAAACAGTACTGACATAGAGGGTTTTGAAATAGATGAAAATACAACATCCAAAATTCAACTTTTGCAGATGATGTTCTAATTACATCAGCAGGATCTAATTCTTCTATACAGTCTCTATTTGATAACATGATGAATTTTAAAAGTATTTCTGGTTTAATATTCAATGAAGAAAAAACTAAAATACTACCTATATATACACGAAAAATATTCTCATTAGTGATTTTACTAAATATGTACCCAATTCAGGTCAGATAACTTATTTAGGTATAATACTATCTAAAGATATTAAATCTATTATATATAATAATTATAATACCTGTTTTCTTAATATACAAAATCTTTTAATACCTGGAATAATATGTTTTTTACTATGGAGGAGAGACTTACAATTATTAAAATGATAATATTCCCCAAGATTTTATACTTAATACAATCAATAATACTTCCACCTACAAAAATAATTATCAAGAAACTGAACACACTAATGTTAAATTTCTTATGGGCACCTAATAGACCTAGGATTGCAATAAAGAAACATACTAATAGCTGGTCTCAAGGGGGTATTTCTTTTCCAGACTTTAATTTATATACTATCTCTTCTATTGTAAAAGTTATTACTTTATCAATAGATCAGTCATATGTCACAAAATGGAAAGATTATTGGGAGCTAATTAGTATACACTTCATGAAAATCTCCTTAACACATAAAAATATGATTGTAAATAACTCCATGTTATGGTTACTAAAGGAATTTTGTACTTCACCTATTACACCTAAACATATGGTTTGTTACCCATTAAATATTATTATTAGTTATCGTAACTTTATATTCATGCACCCTAAGTATAGGGAATGGAATTTTATTGTATTTCCTATAATGTATACTCAGGGTATGCTTTTGTCATCTACTTCTGAAGGAACTCATTTAGCTATAGATAATGATCTAAAGTACTGGTATCAGTTGATATCTGATAATAAAGTTAAAAATCTAGATTTCTTAAAACAAGAATTTGATCTAAGAGAAACTTGCTGGTTAGAGGTTTAGACCTTTAGACAACATCTCATTAATAAAATAGATTTAATGTCTATAACTGTTAAAGAATCTATTCCAACACTGATTGATTACTTGATATTAAATTTACAACATAAAGTTTCTGATAAAGGTAAACTTTCATACATACATAAAGTTATCAGACAAGAAACTTTTACAGTGTAGATTCATACTGGAATTATTTCACTTCTATTAATGGGGACCCACCAAATCAACAAGATAAACAATATATATTGGAATCTGCTTATAGAACTACATCTTCCATTGTCTGGAGACTTTATACATGGAAATTTTTACATAGATATTTTTATACACCTTTGATGATGAATAAAATAAATAATAAAGATAATCTATGTAAGAGATGTAATGTAGAAATTAATGCTGACTGGGCTCATATGTTTTATGACTGTATAAAATTGAAAGAATACTGGAAGTCAATTAATGAATTTTTGCAGGCTCTTTTAACAGATAATTTCATTATTTCTAAATCTCTTATATTATTCAACACACCTGTACCTCAAAGTGTTAAAAAGGTTAAGCTTCCCTTGTTATGGTCTATTCTAGCAGTGGCTAGGAAAATAATAACTAGAAATTGGATTTCAGATACACCTCCTTCGTTCAATGAATTTAAAAATGTTATGAATATAGTGTGCCATATGGAAATAAACACAATTAGGACTAGAACAAATAGAAAAACATCTTATTTTATTGTATGGGATAATTTACAAAATTTGTTAAATAAATTTTAATTTCAATAGCATGGTATTTTAGTTTAATTAATTGATCTGATTGTAGTGGATGTCTTTGTAAATACTTTAGTTGTTTTGTTGAATATTATAATAATACCTATTTTTAATTACTTGTATAAAATTGGTATGATATTTCTCTTATATGTTAAAACAATAAACCTGTTTTGAAAAAAAAAAGAAAATGATGATGTTTATATCACATGGGATCACCCAATATCAACAGTTCAAAAGATAGATGCTAGAAAACCGGATATAGTGGTCCAAGAGAAGAAGAGAAAAGTAGCATTGATCATTGAAATCATCACACCTAGTAACTACAGTGTCTTGCGTACAGAGAGACACAAAGTCATAAAATACCTTGATCTGCAGGCAGAAACGAGAGCCATGTGGAAGAAAGATACCCAGACATTTCCAATAGTAGTAGGAGCAACTGGTCTTATAAAAAATAATTTACAATTGTTTTTAGATATGTTACCAATTCATGTAACACCATATGAACTGCAGAAGGAATGATTACTGGGCACATTGCGGGTGCTGTGAAGAGCACTTTTGGCTAACATCAAAGAGTGAAACAATACTAATTTCATTAACTTTAATCGTACTTTGACTTAGGAATGGGGTCCACTCCTGTCATGGTATTAGAAACCCAAAAGACTTGGAGAAATTAAAAACAACATAGAGCATAGTAAGTTTTCTAGACAGAATGTTATGCTTCTGGCCACACACATATTTACAGAGCTCTAGGCAGAGGATTACTTGGGACCTTAGGTTGAGGGTGTGGGGCATCTAATGTGAGTGGACTTACTTTGGCTACTGGATAAAATAGCAGACAGCTTTTTGGTGCCCTTTGATTCCAAGGAACTGTATTTACTAAAACACTCCATAAACCTAAATAAAGTAGTTGCACCAGATGGCACATTAGCTACATTAAACAAGATATCCCTCCAGGTCAGAGAACTGCCTTTTAGCCTACTAAATTGGGATTAGATATTCACGGTATTCTGTTTTAAGTTGAGAAAATGCCCTGTTTTAACAAGTCAAGTGACCTTTAATTGTGGCTTTTACTGTTTAATATCCATTTCAAACTTGGATTATAATTCATTATGCAGTATTCCCACACATTTGAAAAGATTAATAGCTGACTTTATTAGTCTGACTCAGTGCAGTTTCAAATTATGGTAACCAAATCAAGAGAATATAATGCTTGCTCTAGCTATCATTTTCAGCTATGTGCAATAGCCCTTTTCCGAGTCCTACATCAGTGATGCATGCTGAAAAAACTTTGACAGCTTAGAATTACAACTATTTGTGTCTCTTTATGAGTTTCCGGTGGGATATGAAAAGATGTAGCTTGGACACTATGAGTGGACAACTATGCTAGAAATTAAAGGGTCATTAACTTTGCACTTCATCTACACTAATTATTGCATGAAACAGGAATTCTTCTTACCTCCTCAAATTTTACATTGGCTATGAAGCCAGCGACTTAGCTTTTTAATATGGCACAACAGGTTATGGGGTTTAGGATGTAGGAAAAGAATATACATTTTCCCTTTATACAAATATCCTTATGCTATAGCTAGTTGTTAATACATGTAGTTGGTAAGCAGCTCTATCAGCAGGAAAATATTTATGTTACTGTGTCAATGTGGCAGAGTCTAAACTGTTATGTGCAAGTCTCTGGATGAATGTGCAGTGCTGGTGAGCTTATCAGATGACAGAACATATACTAGGATTTGGCCTATGAAGGTAAGAGTTCTATGGCCTCATAACTATATACTTGTGAATCACAGGGTATGATGGCTAATAGAAAGGCATACGATGGATACTATAACTGGCCATGGAATAGCTGCATGAAATAATTAGGCAACTTTTGATGCCTAAGATACTTTATTCACTGCAAATATTATCTATTATTTAGCTACATGCTTTGCAGAAAAGTCTGTACTAGTCAGTTCTACAATTATGATGGTATCTCTTAGTAGTAGACTAGGGACTTTTGCACAAATCAGCACAAAACACCAATAAGGTCTTAACCTAGTGGATTCAGAGATGCACGCAGAAGCATTTTCATTTATGATGATTTTAGGTTTTGATTCAAATTATGAATGTTCAGTGGGAGATAAATTTAATAGGTGCTTTGAACACATTTGTAGTTTTGGATGTGCCTGAAGCATGCTCCTACACATTCCATGTTCTATCATATTCACATTTACTACCAT
This sequence comes from Protopterus annectens, assembly GCF_019279795.1. NCBI lineage: Eukaryota > Metazoa > Chordata > Ceratodontiformes > Protopteridae > Protopterus > Protopterus annectens. The sequence goes on from NC_056739.1 coordinate 1,592,931,497, forward strand.
GTTACCTTGATTTTTGACAGAGAGATCATTTTGAGCAGTGCTGTTCTGTTTATCAAGAGTAGAAAAGGGCTATATCAAAGATATTTCCTGAAATGTCATGCCATAAGGGGAATGAGAGAATGGAAGGTTATTTACATACACTGAAAAACACTACCACTCCTCTAAGCATCCATAAGGGTGAGAGAAATGGGATTTGTTACCCAAGGTCCAGCTAGTGAAGTGAGAAAAACTGATAATACTTGGGGGGAGGGGGATTAAGCAGAAATGCAAACTGATGACCTTGTACTACTTCTCACTATTGAGACAGTTAGCTACAATCAGTCTAAAAATGAATAATGTGCCTAAAGATACCAGAGGTCAACATCCTTTTTCATTACATTTCCAAGGTGGCAGAAGAAGATTATGCCTATCTAGTCTTTCCTTTTTCCTAATTTATTATCTATACTTAGTACATAAATGTCTGAAGACATAACACAAGTTGCATGTGTACTCTCTGTTATTTTAGATGTCACACTCTGTCCGCTGGTGTTTGCCAAGACAGAGGAAGTACTCTATGCCCCAGTACTGAAGGAAATTCCATGTGGGCATTATATATTTTGGTGGATATCATTTGTTATCACATGGATGGCAGTCATTGGAATGTGAAAACTCTAACATACCATAAATAGTTCATGGTATGGCTTTCCTGAAAAAAAAACAGTTAAATTAAGTTCTGCAATGTTTAGATCTAGATCATTCATTCACAATCTCAATAGATTAATGTGGATCTACAAATTTAAGAATATATTAAGAAATATATAAACCACAGAACATACTTCTGCCCAGTAGTTTATTTCTGAATGTGAATAATAATTTAGTTAATAGCTTTATATATCATAGGTCAAACAGAGTTACAGTTATAATCATCAGTTTCCGTCATGCTGGGTTTTGTGGTGTTAGCTTGTCACTAATCACGTAATAGTTTTAGGTTTTCCCCTTCCTTTCTGTTTGAGGCTGAGTACATATTTATTATGGCGTAATACATTTTATAATTACTGATGTGTCTAGCATGACATTCATGGGGGCGCTTTCTAAACACTGCATATTGATATTTTTGAGGAAATGGGTTTAACCCCGCCCCCCACACACATATGTTTGGAGGCATTTATATATTGTGTCTTTCCATCATAAGAATGGTTTAACAAGATATTCTGCAAATGCCATCACTTTCATAGTAAGTGTTTGGAAATATATCCATGAGAAAAATGTAAAGTAGCAAAAAAGAATTTTGGGATGTCAATAATATTACCTTCACTGAGAAAACTGCTAATCCCATGAAAGTTGAGAATACTTCTGAAATACTTGACATTTTTAAGAAATTTTCTACTGTAAGCTCCATAGCCATCAACAGTATCTTCATACAGGGCACAGGAACTCAATAAACAACCTGATAATTAGGAAATCCTGAAAATTTTACTGAAATGTAAAACCCGAGTTATGGAAACTATATAGAGATGAACAAATAATCCATACCCATTACTTTCAACCATCAAGCATGAAATAAACTGATACAGAACAACACAGAAAAATACAAGAAATGGAATTTCTTCAAACCAGTGTTTCAAAACAAAAAAATGAAGAATTTAATATGCTTATTCTGTTTGGTAACCTCTACCTAAATTGACCGGGAGAAAATAAATCTGTTCTAAACAAGACTCTCTCTCTCTCTTCGTCACTTAATCTGGAATGAACCAAAACATCCTAACCCCTCACCAATACTAGTATACCTGAAAATGACTGGAGGTACAAGTTTTCCAAATGTTTTTATGTGAGTACTGTCCCTATCAGTATGCATGTTTTTGTCATTTAGGACTCCTGAAATTCTGCCTACACTCAGCTCAGTTTGAGCCATACCTAATTCAGTGGAAATGTGCTTCTCATGAAAGAGTCTCTTTTTTAATGGCAATGAATTAGCTCTGCATTTTTCAGCTTCTACAGTATAACATAACCATCTATAATAGCCTTCTTCCTTCAAAAAAGACTTGAAAGAAAAAGTTGCCATTTGCTAATATAAGACCTCAGATCTCACATTAGGCAATGGACAATGCCTGGAAAATTGTGTAAGGCTGACCCTTCCGACAACATCATATATTAGCTTTCATTTAAACTAGGACTATCCTTAAGAACATCATTTGATGCAGAAAAGTCCAGGGTAACAATATGGGCATTCAAAACTGTTCTGGAAATTCATGGGAGAACTTTTTAAAAGTTTAGAAACTGTTAGAAACAATAAGAAAACTCTCTCCACTGAAACCCTAAACAATATTCCAAACTTAATGTTTTCTGAACCCCCATTGTGAAAGGTGTCTTCCACAACAACCTAACCCCAAGTTAATTACTAATCTGTATTTTAGAATTATTCAAAGCTGAGAGGCTGAAACCATGTTCTAATATGCCAGCTCCTTAAGAACATCTAACTCTCATATAACACACTTCAAATTCTTTAAATTTACTAGTTACACTGTAAATAAATGGCTAATACTTATGTGTTTGTATCTACAGATACCATTTGTCTCAGTTATAAACATGCTCTAAACTGATATTGACAAAAGCTAATTATATTCCATCCTTGTTATCTAATTATATGCCCATTGCTAGCCAAGTTTTCTAAAGCTATGCAACCTCATCTTATGCATTCCTCCGTCACAGATCTTCATCCTCCCACAGCTTCAAGTATACTCTTACTAGGCTATACCCAAAGTCACTAACCCACTAGAACCCAGTGACCATTGACCATTAACCAACATATACTCTCTAGTGAAAATTCTAGAAAATAATTATTTATGACCAAATGTTAGAATGCATAATACGAGTCTATATTAAATCACTGAATGCTTAGAAAAGCGAACAATAATTTATCGACCCCATGTAAGCAAAAGCTTACAAACTCAAACGCTTAAAACAGCAATTTTTTTCCAAGGCAAAAAAATGCTGCTCAAAAAAAAAAAAAAAACACTTTAGACATAATATAAAGTGGGGGCTTCGCCCCCACACCCCCCTATGTGAGGGGGTTGTGCCCCCCACACATCCTCTACTTAAATATACCAACTTTGAGATCTCACTATAGTGACGAAAATGGCAAAGTAACGGACATGGCCAAGCGATTTCTTTCCCAGGGAAAGAATTTGCTTATTTGCCGCTTCATCATTTTGCCTTTTCATCTTTTCAAGTTTGACCAAGACGCATTTGAAAGAATGCATCTTCGGTCATCTAATAGGAACCCTATAATACAATATAACATTTTATCAGGCAGTCAGTCTGTAGGGGCTCCACACCAAATTTAGTAATATAGCTGCTATTTACATGCTGTCCAATCACATATTATCTAAAATGGATTAATAACACCTAAAAGCAGCAATATTTTAGGTTCATAGGCAAATACTAGGCAATCAGTCTACAGACTATTACACACTTAGCAAATAACCAAACAATGGCCAAAGGATAAAATTAAACCCTGTACTTTGTGTTTGTTAGTTAAACACCGTAATCATTATGCCAACCCCCAACTCTAAACATCTGTAAGAAGTGGAATTTGACCCCACAATTCCATCTGGAGACTAAAATGCCCATCCATCAGCCATGGAAGGAAATTAGTGCTTGAGTCTGGCATTTTGGACCTTAGACCACTCAGGCATCCTTACGATTTTTGATATTAAAGATGATTTTCAGAATACAACCCATACCTTACAAATTCAGACCTTAGCCAAATGCAGTTTTTCAAATTAAGTTTTATTTTGGTTCTCTAAGTATCTGTCTAAAAGGACTTTAAAGTATTTTCCAATACCCCACCACAAGTTCTTTTTCAAAAGAAATACCTCATGGGTAAGTAAGACCTTCTAAAAATACCCCTTGCCAATGTGACACTGCAGAAATATCTAGGAACAGAATAACACTAGTTCAATGTCATTCTTTTCAGAAACACAGAAATCCAATTGCAAAATAGTAAGATCAAATACATAAATCTTATAAAATAGCACATCTGCTTATCAGTGAAGCAAAACAAGCCATAACATGTAATGTTCTCATCTCAAGATTAAATATTGACTAAAAATGATTACTCTAAATTCCCTACAAAACGCACGCTTACTTCCAAAAGCAGAAAATAAACTTGGGATTTATAAAGTTTTGCAGAATACCTGCTGAAGGCTTCCAGAAATTTACAGCACTGTGTGGTAGTACATATACACCATGTTATAAAGTGAGACAGGCAATGCCTTCATGCAGGTAACTGTGCTTAGCTCTACACAGAAGAGCAGCACAGCAAATATGCAAGTAGACACGGCCAAGCTGCAAAACTTATATACAGAAGTGTAAGGCAAACGTGAGGGCAGTATTGTGTTTTTGTAGAAGAAATACAGCAGCCTCTTGTCATCTTTCACAATTCACACAAGAGGTGAAAACTTTACTCCACAAACCACTGCATATGAGAAAAAAGCAGAATATACATAACTTACATTGTGTGTATGTTTGTGTGTGTGCGTGTGTGTGTGTGTGTGTGTGTGTGTGTGTGTGTGTGTGTGTGTGTGTGTGTGTGTGAATGGTGTTACAGCATTTGACAGCAGGATAGCACACAGTGGCACATGATGATACACAGCTATAAAGCAATTTCAGCTACATTGCTATGGTGTCCACATACATGAATGCATAAAAAGAGAGGAAAAAGGAAGCAGAAAAAAAGAAAGGAAGTAAAGGGACACAATGAAGGACAATAAATACATGTTTGCAGATTTAGGAGAAGGTTGGTGTCCATTTTTTAAGGCAGGTCCTCGTTTACTTATATACAGCAAAGGGTAGGGAAGAGGGAAAATGGGTAATGGAAAACAAGGGAAGGGAGGTAGGTCAATGTACAGGTACAGACAGGCAAGCATACAACAGTTCAGAAAAAAACACGTGCACACACACACACACACACACACACACACACACACACACACACACACACACATACACACACACTAGGATAGAGAGACAAGGGTTATACAGACACATGCAGATGGCATTCAAATGGTAAAAAGGAGGGCTGAACAACTTACAAAGTGTGGGGCTGGACATAATAGGAAAGGGATACCTAGGCTTGGGACAATGTGAGGTATGAGCAGCATCATGAAGTGATTCATCATTAATTGGTGGACTGTGGCAGTTGCTCTCACGGGCCACATCATCCCCAGTTGGCCTGACGGTTGAGGCTGACCAGACGAGTAAATTTGCAATTTCCCCTAAAAGGTGCTCCAGTCTGGTCATGTGTCTGTACACTGTTCTACTGTCCTTAGCCTTTAACAACTGCTCAGCTTGTGGCTGTTCCAGCATGGGCAATGGACCAAGCTCCCTGCTGCTGAGAGGATGAGACCACATCTGGCTATGCACTTCCATCTTCATTACCCCCCACCACAGGCTACTGCCAAAGTAAGGTGGATGAGTTGTGTTGAGACACCTCTGAATAACTAGATCATCTGGACCTGAAGAGAGGGGACACCATAATAAGGTTGCCATAACAAAATTTTCCCCACCAACTGAATGGCATATAGATATAAATAGTATGCAGGATTAGTTGTAGATCTAATAGTCTGAGTTAGTGCGTTCCAGACTTTTGCTACATAATTTGAGTACAGTAAGTTACTAGCAGTATTGTTGGCTTTGTTTACATGTAATAGTGATTTATTAGTGGAATGTAAGACACAATTACTGGAGTAAGGTTGTATTACGTTTTGAAGGACTGGGTTTTTTCCCAGTTGGTAAAGTAATGTATGGGCCATTGAGCTGGGAATAGGATAAGAGATGAGAAAGTTCTAACCAGGTGAGGTCTAAAATACTGCAACAGTGAAGAGAAGAACATCTACTGTTACGGTACATTTTACACAACTGTACCATGTCCTTCTATATTGCTGTTGCAGCATTCTTCACAGTAGAGAGGGTACAAAAGCTCAAGAAAAGGACTGGGAGGCGGGAGGTTTTAAGGAGCTCTCAACAAGCCCACACAGAATGGCTGAAGCAAAATCTGCTCTGGCTCAAGAAATCATGTCCAATTTATAATGCTTAGTAAAGGTATGCACTGAAGGCCAAGTAGCAGCTTCAAGGATGAAACTGGTGTCCGGACCCTTGAAGAAAGCACCATAACGGGCATTAGCTCAAGTGGAGTGAACATAAATACTTTGCCATGAAAAGAATATCAAAAAGAAATGGCCTTAGATATCCAGGAGGATATGGTTTGCTTAGAACAAACCCAATGCCCTGGGATGAAAAAAAACAAAAAGACGGCCAGATTTATAAATGCCTTACTTCTATCCAAATAATACCTGAGCTGTCTATGTAATTCCAGGGTATGTAGGACCCTCCCACTAGTAGACTGAAGAGAAGGAAAAGGAAGGGTGTTGAAATGCATGATTCAGTAACCACCTTGGGCATAAAAGAAGTATTTGTACAATGGGACACACTGTCCCTGCGAAAAACTAAAAAAGGAGGGATGGCCATAAGGGCCCGAAGCCCAGAAACCCTCTGGACTGAAGTAAGAAGAGGTAATAAAACAGTCTTCCAGGTACAATGTTGCAGTGAAGCTGAACCTGCAGGCTCAAAAGGAGCCTGGGACAATTTTTCTAAAACAAAATTAAGGTCCTACCGAGGAGGAATAGGCTTCCTTGGGGTCCTGAGATGCCGAATGCTTTAAGAAACTGTTTGACCTCAAAGTGAGAGGTCAAAGGAGGATTCAAGGACAGACAGGTAGCAATAGCTCACAAATGGGCCTTCAGAGAAGACTAGGCCAAGTCAGACTGGAGCAACTCACACAAACTGGAGAGAACCAGAGCGACCCCACTGAAAAAGAATCCTGGTTATGAGAATGGCACAAGACAGAAAATCTCTTCCATTTGGACATACAAAACTTTTTGGCTGCAGGTTTTCTTGTCTCCTTTAAAACTCTGAGCACATCTTCAGAAAAGAGTTGCCTAAAAGGGATCAAAACTCTTATCACCCACAGTGTCAGCTGAAGACTGGACAAGTAAGGATGGATGAGTGACCCCTTGTCCTGTGTGAGGAGGTCTAGCTGGTGAATTAACTTTTGATGACTGCACCTGGCCAGATGTATTAACATGGGGGACAAGTGCTGTATTGGCTAAAAGATAGTAACTAACAAGATTTTTTGGGCATCCAGCTGAATCTTCTGCTGGACTGTGAGATGTAGGGGAAGGAGAGGGAAGGCATTGAGAAACATCTCCAAGGAAAACAAAGGTAATCCATCTTCCATGCCAGATGGTATGGTATTCTGTAATAGAAAAGAAGGAGTTGCCTGTTCAGGGGTGAGGCAAAAAGATCTACCCGGTGTATACCCCACCACTGGATCATTGAACTATGTCCATAAACACATCTCTGTGAAGCATCCATTCATGAACATATGTTTTAGACCTGCTCCAGGCATCTTTATTTTATTTATATTTATTTATTTGACATTTGTTAACCTGGTTAGTCCAAATGGGCCAGAAGCCCATTTTTAGTGGAGACCTGAGGAGAAAAGCTCCAAGGTTTTACAGAACTATAAGAAGTAATAATTACATAAAAAATATTTATGAATACAGAAAAGAAGTAGTAATTAATACATGTAGTAATTAATACATTTGCAAGATGTGATTAATGATTTTTTTTTAATAATTATAATTAGGAAAAAAAACAGGAAGAAAAAGCAGTGTTAGAATATGACGTCTCCAAGAAATGTAATAAACTGGTAAACAGAAAGGCACTAAAGCAACATAGCAGGTAAAATCACTGAACCTTTATTGTCCAAATGTAAAATATAAAAAAAAGTCAGTGATGTCGTTTTATATTTTACATTTGGACAATAAAGGTTCAGTGATTTTACCTGCTATGTTGCTTTAGTGCCTTTCTGTTAGAATATGACGTACCTAAGGGAAAAATTAAAATAGAGCTTGATAATATGAAAGAAAAGATTATTAAAGTAGAGCTTAATATATACATATTTACATGGTGTTACCATATCGAAGCTTGTGGATTTAAAAAAGTAAACAGTGTGTTTAGAGTACAGAAAAAGAGGAGCTTAAAATTTGTGTGAAGAGCACTGGTAAACGAAAAGGAGTGTGGAGGAATTAGGGTCATGACAGGGGCAGGAAATGTGTTAAGTAGAAGTTGTTTTAGTTCTTTTTTGAAGTGCTTGGGGTGTGAGATGGTTCTTATGAATGAGGGGAATTTGTTCCAGGCTTGGGCTACAGTATATTTGTATAGTAGATTTCCAATGTTTTTGTTAGGTTTATAGCTATCAAGGAGTTGTTGGTCAGAGGTATGGAGAACACGACTGGGGGTGTAGTAGGATACATGGGAGGAGAGAGAGGGGAAGGAAGTAGATTTGTATAGAATGGAATGTGTGATGTGAAATTGTGACAGTAGGAGTTGTTGGGGAGATTCTAGCCATTGAAGTGTGTTGAGGGCAATGCAGTAGTGAGAGTCATGAGGTAAGTTAGTAGCAAATTTAGCTATTGTGTGTTAAGTTTGTTCTAGCTTAGATAAAAGTGTAGATTGGATGTTAGTAAAGATTGGGGAAGCGTAGAGAAGTTAGGGAAGAAGGAATGCTTGAGCCAGGGAGAGTTTAGCATCAGAAATAAGGAATTTCTTACTTCTGTATAGTAGGCCTAGTTTTTAGTGTTTTTTTTAATACTTTGCTGGATATGCAGGTTACATTTTAGTTCATCATCGATAATGATGCCTAAGAGCTTGGTGTGGGGTGCTGTTTTGACGGTGGTCTTGTCAAAGGATGTGATGACAAAGGTTGATTTGTGGTGAGATAGAGGACGAGGAAGGGATAGCAAAAGTTTAGCTTTTTTTGGATTTAAGATAAGTTGATTATCAGACAGCCACTTTTCTATGGACAGGAAAGATTCTTGGGTGTTTGTGTGGAGACAAAAGATATCATTGGAGATTGAGATGAGTGTAGAACTGTCGGTATATTGAATAAGAGCGGACTGTTTGCAAGAGGTATGGAGCTCATTGGTGCCTAGGATGGAGCCCAGTGGGACTCCAGATTTGATGGGTAGGAAGGGGAGCAGGAAGTGAGCTTTCTAACTGATTGTTGCCTATTGGAGAGATAACTAGAGAACCAACCTAGTGTTGGCCCACAGAGACTGAGATCAGATAGTTTAGATAGAAGTAAAGAGTGTGAAATGGTATCAAAGGCTTTAGAGAGGTCAAAGAAAAAAACAGGATACAAGTTGGTTATTACCTCTGGCTAAGGCTACAGTGTGAGTAAAAATTAACAGTGCAGTGTCAGTACTGTGGTTTGGCCTGAAGCCATGTTGAGTGGGAGTTGGCAGGTTATCTTGGAAAAGAAAATTCAGTAGCTGGGTGTAGATGCATTTTTCAAGTATTTTTGAGAGAGGGGAAAGTATAGCTATGGGTCTATAATTAGATGGGTCAACAGAATTCCCGCCTTTATGCAGTGGGAAAGTATGGAAGGATTTCCAGATGTCTGGGACTGTGGCTTCTTGTATGGACTGATTTATTAACAGGGATATGGGGAAGGCTATGGATTCAGTGGCTAGTTTGAGGAAGATGGGAGATAGGTTGTCTACAGAGGGAGAGCAGGGTATAAGTTTAAGCAGGAGTGATTTGATGTAAGCAGTGGAGACTGGCTTAAGGGAGAAGGGTTTTTTTTTTGCATTGGTTAGAAGAGGTGGAAGGGGGATCAGAGTTATGGTTGATGTGAGTGAGGTTTTGGATTGTGTCTATGAAATAGTTATTCAGAAAGGTGGCAGTTTCTAGTGGGGTATTATCTGGGAAGGAAGGATGTGGAAAGGTTTCAGGGTGAAGAATTTTGTTTATTGTAGACAAGACTTTTTGTGGCTTAGATATTCTGTTGACCTGGGGCGAGTTGTAAATGTTTTTCTTATCTTTGTTAATTAATTTTTTGGAAAGGTTCTTGAGTTCCCTGTAGTTTTGGAGCAGAGATGGTGATTTGGTTTTAACTCAAGCTTTCCAGATGCTATCTCTTTTATGCATAAGGGATCGAGTGTCTTTAGAGAGCCAGAGGGCATAATTAGCATTAATTCTCGGGAGTAAGCCTGAGCATAGCAAGAGTGAATGGAGCGGGTTGATCCACGAGGAGACCAGGCAGCACAAGCTAAGAAAACAATCAGTCATCACATGTCAGTGTGAAACATAAAAGTGTACTGAGGAGCTGGATACGTCTTTAAGCTAAATTAGCATGTATTTTAGAATAAAGACTTAAGTGAGGACATACTACGGATAAGAGCTGACAGGTCAGGTGAAATGTAAAAAGAAATTAATACAGGAAGTGGGTTGTGGGGGGTGCCTACTCTACAGCGACTGAGTTAGTGTGCATACCACTTAACAATATCGAGAAGTAAGCAATTACATTAATAAATTGCCTATAGCAGCAGGGAAAAAAATACATGGTCAAGGACTCCTTAGATTGATGGAAGTTTGATGGTCATGAAGGTCACAGAAAAGGGTTTAAAGTTTCCGGATAACAGACGCATTTAGGATGTATTCATGGGAATTAAAGCTAGTAAGGCTATAGCAGCAGAGAAAAAATATATGGGCACGGAATTCTTAGATTGATGGAAGTTTGATGGTCATGAAGGTCACAGAAAAGGGTTTAAAGTTCCCAGTTAACAGTTACAGTTAGGATGCATTTGTGGGAATTAAAGCTATTATGGATGGCATGCACACTAATCTTGGGACTGAGGAACTCCTGGTGGGTTGTGAGAAGGCTTTGAAAATGGCCAGCCATATGCTACTAGACTGTGCTCTGAGGGAATGTACACTGTCTGAAGAGTAAACTGACAGCTGAGGGCCAGATGTGAATAGCTCTGAAGTAGCCCTGATGGATGACTTGATAGAATCTAAGAATCTGAGGTGATGATATGCCAGTTTGGAAGACACAGGATGAGCCAAAAGGACAAGGGAACTTGGTTGTGCGGTGGGGTGGGGAGCAAGATATCGAAGAGAGGCAGGCTTGGCAGATAAAGGAGGCTTCTGAGCCATAGAAGTCTGAGAAAACTTAGAAGGAGGAGCTCATCTACTACCCTTCCTGCCTTTGGTGGCCTGATGAGACTTCCTGTGAAGAAAAGTAGACCTAGAAGGATAATTCCTCTGAAACTTAGGGGCAGGGGACACAAACATATGTTTAAAATCCTACAAAGCTTTACCTTTTTACTGAAGAGATTTAAACATATCAGCATCGTCAGTCTCAAAGATATTTTTATTATCCAAAGGAGCATTCAGCAACTTGGAATTAATGTCTTCAAGTAAATACTGCAGGCAAAGCTAAGAATGATGCCTCATGACAGACCCAAAGGCAGTAGCTCTGGAAAATGCACCAGCACCATCATAGCTACACGTGATAGAGTGACCAGCCATCTGAGATGTAGAACCCAAAATATACAGAGCAGAAGTCTAACAAAACAGCCAACACAGGAGGTACTGCAGAAGATTTAGGATTGTCCACCTGAAGCAGCTCATAATACCTTTTCTGGGTATCAGACACTTGAGAAGAATCCCACTTAAAGTATGCCATCATTCTAGCAAAGGTATCTCTAAACAACAATTCCTCCAAAGGACACTCAGTACTCATAGACTGTTCTTCATCAGAATCATATGCCAAAGGTGAAGGCATCTAGGAAGAGCAGGCCAGGGACTCATCATTAGATTGTGAAACTCATCTGATGAATCGGGTTCCCTAGCCCATTTGGAAGGAGTGGAATTCCAAGGGAAGAATGCATAGAAATCACCTGGTGAGACTTTAGGGCAATTAAGGCATTAAATAGGACCTGAGGAACTCTTGACATTCCCTTTGAGGATCCTTAAGGTGTACAGAAGTGTGCTTAGTCTTCTGCTTTTTCTTGGTAGGGATGTCAGCCCTAACAAATACTGGAAATTCTGACCCTTGATGAGATTCTATTAAAGTACCTGAAACCTCTTCCCTGAGTAGAATCTGCGGAATCCCTCTAGGCCCCCCAAGATGATGAACCACTGTTCCCTTTTGACATCTGTAGCAGATGCCTGCAAAGCCTCAGAGGACATGGGAGAAAAGGATCCATGTCATCATCCAATGGGGTTTTGGCAGAGGAATCTGAAGTAGACACTGGATGGCCTACAGAGCTATCACATGTTTCTACAGAAACATCCTGTGGAGGCTGGACAACCAAAGAATCTAGTTGAGAGTTCTTGGCCTTGTTCTTGCTTAATGGTATCTTGGGGCTAGAAGAGTCTGCCATGCTAATCTGGGCTAACAGTTTAAGCCTCTGGTTCTCAAGACAGATGATCAGGGAATACAGCTGACTTCTAAGAATCTTAGGCACAAATGCTTTACAAATGTTACAGGATGTATGATTGTGAGAAGCACCCAGATGAAAAAAGACACTGTTTGTGATGGTCCTTATGGAGAATCTGCCTCCCACACTTGCATGTTCCCTTTTTGGATAACATGTACTCCAGGTAACCAAAAAAAAAAAAACAAGATCAAAGAAAAAGTCCACAACAGGGTGCTTATATGATGGCTAGCTATTCAGCATAGCAAAAGGACTTTCAGACCAATGAGTGATGATGGCATTCAGAATGGACAAAGAAGTTCTGGGTAACTATATCCATGCATAACCTTTGTGCCCTACGTCTTGTAAGAGGAGCATACATGTGAGGTATGGTGCATAGAAGATCTAAAGGCTTTGGTATACTGGCCAGAGATTGGGCTATCATTGAAAGAAAATCCCTACTGGGAAGATTACTGTAAAAGTGATATAAAAGGACATCAATAGGTACAACACACTGTCTTATACCTATGGCCCACTAAATCTGCCCAAGTCAGCAGGCAGGTGAATATACTCTGCATATAAGTTAATATACTTCCTTAATTATAGTACAGATGGAGTCACACAAGGTATCATGCTGGCGCCCTAACATTTTTCAGCAAAACCCTCGCACATAACAGCTCCCTGATGGACCCCCACAATAGAGGTAAATGGCATATAACATTCTGTGCCACCCCCTCCTCAACATGACATGAAAACCCAATATTTTAGTAGCCTACCCACATGTTCTATGCTATCTGCAACAAAGACCTGCCAAGTAGCAAGACCAGTCCCCCCATAAAAACAAAAGACAATGACAGCCATTTCCAATGCCATTCAGGGAACTTTTGCCTAAACTGTGCTTCCTATACATGCCCATCAGAGTAGTAACTTTGCTGTCACCATTCCCACAACCTAGTAATCCCTGTGTCTCTGGAAAACAACTCATTCACATCATACCAGGCATCATTTTTTTAAAGGGTCATTATATGGGCCCTAGAAGCTACTAACAGAAGTGTCTGTGAATGAGATAAAACAAGATCTTACTCTCCTTCTCACAACAGACAGGCAGATGCAGTCCACTGGGCACTAGCAGAAGTAGCCATTGCTGTGCAAATATCCTCAGTAAATGGTGGTACTTTCAAGACTAGTAAAACAGTAACCTGTGAATCATGTGTATAATGTGATTTCTAAATTGCAGGTAGTGCAGCTTGTTGCTGCTCAGATGTGTGACATGTACACCTACACAGTTCTCCTGAATAAGAATATGATATCAGAGGTATGCCTAAGCACCTATCTGTATATCATGACACAAAAAACAGAGGTGAAACACAGTGCTTCATAGATACTCAAAGTACTTGGTCTCATTTGTCTGTGTATCACTTAAAGAAGTATAAATTTGCAGAAATGTAGAATGTGCCATCATTTTGCATGCTAACCTCTACAAACCTTGAACATTACTTTGAAGGTCTAGATGGCAGTGTTTGGTAAATAGGTGAAGTTTGTAGACTTATAGGCACTGGCAGCTCTAAGGAAGTACACAGTAATCCCTAAATGTGTGGCCAGCTGACTTTTTTGCCTTCCTAAGGATATGTGCCCTTGCCCAGACACTCAATTTATATAAGAGTAGAAATATGAATGTAGATTTTATTGGCAATATGGTATCCATGACATCAGGATAACCTGTCCCTGTACATTATTGTCATTCCTTATAGAGAGGGTATGATCTGAATATAGTATATGGGAGTATATGATACTTGATGAAGGAATGTATTCCTAAACATATGTATCCCTCCCACTGTAGTACTTTATAGCTATGTTACATGTGTTTCCCAATATGGTATTATAAAGTTAATGTTGGGGAGGACTGCCTGCCCCTATATATAAGCTGTAGATGCTACATAAAGACTGGACCCTGCAGGGAGTGCACATGAGCCTATGTGTTGCATGCACATGACATGTATGTATGCCAATATCTCTCCATTTGATTGCAGTATGGTATAACCCCCATTTGGTCCCTTGATTAGAGTACAGTATGGTATAGTCAACTTAGCCCTGTACCTGTAGCTGTCATTATACCAACCCCAGCAGTAAATTGTCTATAGCTATGTCTTTTGTTTTCATGGTTATCTGAATGTCAAGAAGACATGCTGATGGCAGAGATTTGAGAACTTCAGCCCTGCAAAAAAAAATGTCCTGCTACAAACACTCAGAGCCCATGAACAGCACCTGTTGGGGACAAGTACTGCCAACTAGCCTTTATGGGACCAATTGTTGCAGCCACTGGTCCATGGCATCAGTGCTGTGGGTGGGTGGAATTGCATACTGCAGCACTGTCATAAGCATGTCACCGCTGCATATTGCAGCACTGTCATAAGCATGTCACCACCACAATATATCATGCCAAGACACAGGCATGTTTTACAGCAACTGAGAGGTCAACTAAAGTGGTAGGGGTGATAGGGTGCACCAAGAAGAAACTGTTTAACAGATTTGGAAGACTTTTTGGTGTCTCTACACAGGGTCAGTGACAGTGGGATCAGCTGTGGAAGAGTGGACATTGGCATGATGGTGCATAAACTCTCACACATCTTGGTATATGCTATATCAGGTTTGTAACATATGCACAATACATGTTTCTTTATAGCAGAACTACAAAAACACACTGTAGGCTGTACGTGTAGCCTGCAGTTTGTATGTGTAGTGCTGCCATACAGAGTTAAAGCTGACCACAGCATAGATTATTTATGTTCTGTCATAGAAACATCAGATATTGACCCACTGCAGGATGAAAGCAGAGGTAGGTTGGGATTGTATATGCCTTTGCTTGCATGAACATCCATAGCATGTATGTCACAGGGCCATAGCTGTATTTTATGCTGTCATGTTCACTCTGGTATGTCTTTTATTGTGTATTCACAAAGCAGGTCTACAGCATGATAACATGTTAATGTCAACACCCATGCAGGGACTGATAATGATGGTGACACACAAACACCTGAGCTCACAGTCAGATGCTACAATGGCACTGTCTATTCTCATTTTGGACTTCCAGCCACAGCACCGGGTGAAGATGTGGCCCTTCCCACAGATGATCCTGAAGCCATACAGTTAATGTGCCCACCACTCCCAGTGGGATAGGGATCCCCTGTGGCTGTGAGCACTCCTCCTGCAGTTGCAGCACCAGATGAGTGCATTGCAGTGCATTTGATGTAGACAGATCAGCTGCAACAAAGTCTTGGAGGAGCATGCAATGCCCTCATTTGTCACAGTTTGTCCTTGGCATATTGATGGCACTTGTGATCAATTGTCAGATGTGGCAGGGTATAATCTAGACACAGCTAACTTCAATCAAGTCCAACATGGAGCTGATTGCTGTGTTGCATGGTATTCATAAGGATATCACCTAGCACTACCAGTAGCTCCAGGGAGACACTGAGTCGAGGGGACATTGCAATGATTGTTCTTATGAGATCTATGCTGGCACATATGGCTTGCATGTCCAGTTCCATGCAGACAACAAACAGTACTATTATCACTATCTTGACTGTCAGTAGTGTCCACAGGGTAGGATAGGAGCTATGGGTAGTCATGTGGGGGGGGGGGTAGACTGTAGGTTGCACAGTCCTTACCTGTATTGTGAAGTGCATGACAGTCTGCTAATTCTCTTTCTATGTGGCAAAACCATCCAGCCTTCCCTGGCAAGACACCTCAGCAACAGATTTCACCATGGAAAGCAATGAATCCTATTACAACAATCCAGTGGAGTGGCCCAGATCATGGTCATGCAGTAAACAAAGGAGGAATTTAACTCAGATGGAGTATCCATCTCCCCAAAACCCCCATCTCTATCTCCTGTCACATATTCCCTGCCCACTGAGTGTGGATAGCCATGTATCCTTGTGTCCCTTGCCATCTGTGCACATGATGATGATTACTATGAACCACCGCACCCTTTTTCCAGTTTGGTATAAGTGGAGATGTCTGATTCTCAATGTGGCCCAACCATGCACTGACCAGCGAAGCTTGCTAAAAACACTTTATGTTTCATGCTTTTTGTATGTGGCATTGCAGTGTCACTGTGTGTTCACCATAGCCCATAGTTCTGGACAAGACATTGTTGGGCCTGCATTGTGATACACTGTGATGATTACTGCTTGCGAGGTGTTGTTTAGCTGTAACTTGCTCCTATTGCTCCTCACTGTCACCAATGGATTATGTTGCCACATCTTCCATGCTAATTATGTTTACATGTGGTCTTACTGTAACTGAACCATGAGGATGTCCCACCTGCTTCCTCAAGGTCATATTATGCAGCATGGCACATGCTAGAAACACTCTGTAGCCCACTGTAGGTTCATAATGTAGTGCCGCCCCAGACATACCAAAGCAGCACAAATGGATTTTGTGCCGAGAACACATGCTCAGTGTTGTTATGGGTTTCTGCCTGTACTGTGCTGTACTGTGGTTTGTAAATGCTCTGTGGTTCTATCTATATCTGTATGCAACTTCTGATATTTTCTGCCTCCCTGTGCTGTTCCCCTAATTTGGCACCCCCCAAACTTTTAATAGAGGGGAAAAAAGGCCCAAAGAAGCTCAACTCTTTTCTTTTTAAATTGTAGAAAGCAACTTTATACAGTTTCTACCACAGATGAAGCACTAAAGCTCTTCAACTCTGACCTCAAACAGATACAATAAAGACTGATCAGAATTTGCTAATCCTACCTCTAGCTCTTTGTGCCCATGGCATCTGTCTCTTTGCCCCAGCTTAGCTATGGCTCTGTAATACTGTACAGCAAACAAGCATGGTGTATCAGACAATACTGGCTTTGCCTTGTGGCCTGGGTCATGACTGAAAGTGGGTGGCGAAGGCCTGGGTACCTTTTTAGCTAAGCTTGTATAGGCCCTAGGGCTGCTAGCCTAGTACCTACCTATGAACCTATGAATCAGTGCACCTACCCAGTTAACAGACAAAAAGCCTGACAAGGGTGGGGGGGGGGGCAGTCATTATGGGTCACATAGACTATGTATCTAGGATGCACGAGATTCTGAATGACACAAATACATACCATAGAGTTTCAAAAAGAGTTTCAAAAAATAAAATAAACAGAGCCTACACTGGTGTTGATTTATACTTAATGGATGCTTTATATCAAGGTGTCTTGGATGAGAATGAAGTAAAATTTTTGATAGTCCCCCACCCAATCACACTGGTCATTTTTGAGATTCCCAAAATCCACAAAAATGTCAACAACCCACCCTTTAGACCTATTGTGGCAGCCAGGGGTTCTAAGACTGAACCTTTGGCGGCATTTGTGGATTTTGGTTCCCAATGTGGGGTCAATGGAATTGAGCATATTCTGAAGGATTCATGGCACTGTTTGGAATGCTTGAGACATACCAACAGTGCCACTCAATATTCCTTTCTCACCATTGATGTGGTGAATTGATTTACAGTTATTCCCCATGATGAGGGACTAAATTGGTTCAGAGAATCCTTGCTCACATGTGATAGGATAGATAGAAAAAAGATTGATCAACTGGTGGAACTAATGGAATTGGTTCTTAGGAACAACTATTTAACCTTTGAAGGTGAATTGTTTCACCAGATTGCTGGTGGTGCCATTGGTGCCAAATGTGCCCCTGTCTATGCAAATTTGGTTTTGTTGCATTGGGAAAGATCCCATATTTTTTGCACTAATTTTATGCAAAATATTCTGATGTACAATAGGTTCCTTGACAATGTTTTTATTTTGTATAAAGGCAATGAGGAGGAGGTTAAAACATTTGTAGAGTACTTAAATCATACCACTACCTTCCTTAAATTCACCTACATGTGGCACCAGACTGAATTAGATTATCCTGACATTCATCTCAACATCACTGATAAGGGGCTACAAAGTAACATACACAGGAAAAAAAAACATATTCCAACTCCCTACTTCATTTCAATAGTTGCCACCCTCACCATCAGAGAAAAAGCATTATTAAGGATCAAATGGTGAGGTTATCAAGACTGGTTAGTGATGAGAAGATTTTCTTGGATGAGATGTACACTTTAGTAGGGATGTTTTTAAAGAGAGGTTATCCCCTAAAATTGGTTTTAAATACAAAACGTGAAGTGGTTTCCAAAAGGTCCACATCTTTTTCTCCTATTTTAACATCAGGTATTAAAACTGTGGGTACTACCACAAGGGATAATTCTGACGTACTTGTTTTAAAATACAACCCTTTGTGTACCCCCCTTATTGAAACAACTAAAAAATTGTGGCAAGTTTGTTTCAATGAATACACCAAGACAAAGTTGGGGGCTCAACCCACGGTGGTATTCAGTAGGGGGAAAAACATTAAAAACATCCTGGAGAACAAGAAAAAATAGATGGTAGAAGTCTTTGATGGTCAAATGTGGGTCATGTAAATTTTGTCGCTACATTATTTATGGGCCATATGTGACGATACATGGGCATGATTATGCTTTATCATGCCCAGGGAGATGTAATTGTAAATACTATGATGTTGGTTTATGTTCCATGTGTGTCAGTTGCCATGCTTTCTATGTGGGAAAAACTGTCCAAAAGCTAAAGGACAGGATTGGTGAACATCGTAGGGCCATTAGAAGGAAAAATGGGCACAATGCTCTATTCAATCACAGTGTTGGTTGTCCCAATTTAAAAAAATGTATTTTCTTTGTTATTGATCGGGTGGTACCGAACTGTAGGGGTGGCGATGACATACTTCTTGTTGAAAGCAAAGAAGCAAGGTGGCAATTGAGGTTAAACGCCACACGACCACCAGGACTTAATGAAGGTATTTCCCTCATGCCCATGTTAAAGCAGAGATCTAATAACATTATTTAGCACATTTACCATACTGGGTACAATGTTTATTTTGTATCTAGAACAGGTACACTATGGGGATGTAATAGTGTTTTGAATAAGTCTGAAACCAGTTTGGTATTGTTTCAAACTTCAAAAGTTAAAAGCTAATGGTTTTTCAGCTTGGGTATGTTTATTAGCATTGCCTGCTGCTATGTTCTTTTTATACAAATGTTTTTTTATATATCAATGTTTTTAAGTAATTTTTACATGTTCACTCAAACTTTTCAACCAATTTTGTTGTTTGTGGAACCTAGTGGATATGTTTAAATTTGGCTAGGTATTATACACATTGTTAAATGGATTCTTTGATTTGTTTTAGATGAAATGAGTTGCACAAAGCACTTTTTTTAAGGGCGGTTCACCTAATGTTATTTTATGGATGATGATTAGCTTATCAATTAACTAATTAAGTGTTGTTAAAAAAAATTTCACTATTTATTCTGTTGTAGTTGGAGGTACCTCTGAGAAGTAGATGCCAAACAGTAGGGGTCCTAATACAGATCCCTGGGTAACACCACTAGTGGCAGGTCTGCTGTCAGAGGAGGAGGCACCTATTTTGACCTTGTGGGTACTATCGTTGAGCCAGTTGACCACTCACCTGATAAGACAGGGATTTATGCCAAGTTGTATTATCTATTCAAACGCTTTGGCCAAGTCAAAGTAAGCTGTAGGCACTGACTTTCCCTCATCTAGTGCCTTGGTGACAGACTTAAAAAAGTCAACCAGGTTCAACAGGCAAGATCTGCACTTGACAAATCCAAACTGGGTGGAATCAAGTGCTTGGAGATTGCCTATGACCTTGTTTATGAGGTCCATAATAATACACTCCATGGCCTTACAGATCAGACTTGACAAGCTAATGGTGTGATATTTTCCAGGGTCAGTAGTGGCACCAGCTTTGTGCAAAGGGATGACAATGTCAGTTCTCCACTCTTCTGGAATGAAGCCTGTACTTTGGCTATGGTTGAATAGGGTACTCAATGGCGAGGCTAGTTCTTGCTGGAGATGTTGCAGAATACAGCCTGGGATACTATCAGGTCCCATGGAAGCTGTGTTCTTTGCCTTGAATAGGGCCTTTAACATTTGATCTATGGAGATGTGAGGTGCGGGATAAGTATCGGGATGACAAATGGGTCTCTGGGGGGACAGGGGGTGAAGTTTGCGCTGAGCCTATCTGCTAGCAGGTTGGCTAAGTCAACAGAATCAGTGTAAGTGGTACCATTAAGAACTAATTTGGAACAAACCTGGGCTTTGCCATGCAGTTTCCTGATGTAACTGAAAAAGGCTTTGTGGTTAGCCTTTTTTCAGAGCTTAGTTTCAATTCATAATTGGCTTTGGAGGTTTTCACTAGTGATCTAATTTGCTTGTTGAGGCTAAGGAGGGAGTTATTCCAATTGGGAATTTGTGTCTTTTTACCCTTGGAAACAGTTTCTTCCTTTTGTTGTAAAGCCTGCTGATAGAGGATGTCCACCAGATAGGTTTGTGTTTCCTTGAGGAGCAGATTTTAGTTCTGTTGGGTATGGCTGAGTCCATGCAGTTGTACAGGTGCTGGAATACTGGAATGGCATACTGTTCAGCATATCTGTCTGCATGCTTTGAGGGGGCGGTGGTGTAAAGCTACTGATATCCTCCCTTAGAAGGTTGTAGTCAGCTTTTGAGAAGTTTTTTAGCCTGCTTATGGCTGGGGAGGGGGGTTTGGATGGGATAGACACTTCAAATGAGACAGACTGAAGGTCTGATCTCACCAGGGAAGAACATACTATGGGGGTGGTGCGGCGGTCACCTATGTTAGTGCAGCGGTCATCCATGTTGGTGAGAACCAGTTCTAGAATAATTCCCATTTTGGAGGATGAGACAAGCTGGTCTAGCGTATTAGAATTAATGAAGTCAAGGAATCATTGGGTGACTGCATTAGAGCAGGAATAGTTTACCCAGTCTATGGTGGGATAGTTGAAGTCACCAAGGATCAGGGTGTTAGGGGATACCTTGATGGAGTCAAGTAGATCCAGGTAGGAGGAGTGGGTATCCTGAGTCATGGAGGGGGGTCTATAGTTGGTTATAACTTGGATGGGTGTCTTGCCAATTGTCAGTTGTACCTGGAATAATTTTAGTGCATCATGCTGGCAAACCAGTCTGGAGGTGTGCTTGTCTTTAATGAAAATAGAAATTCCACCATCCATAGTCTTCCCGACCTCATATTGAGGTCAGAATGTGTGGAATGAAGTATAGTCTGGAATGGCAGAGGTACTCTCTGCAGCCTTGAACCAAGTTTCCGTGACTGCACAGATGTCGGCATCTTTCAGTGCGAGGAGAGCCTCCAGTGAATGCATTTTCAGGTTAAGACTCCTAGAGTTAAGCAGCATGACCTTCAATTTGCTTTTTGTCTTGTTGACATGCCTAAAAAAGGCACAATGGGGGAGGCAAGAGCCTTGACCAGAATCCTGAATCCCAGTGGTGACAAGTGGAGGCCATCTCTGGCAAAGCTTCGAGGCCTGTCAACAATGTCATCCCAGGCAGACAGATACTGGATCATCTTGGAATGACACCAGAAACTAAGCCAATTGTTGAAGTCAATTATTTTTTGTTGATATTGTGGTATCATTCATGGTGAAGGTTGGATGCTGCTTAGGATACATACTCTGAGAGTTCAATTATGTCTCTCTTCATATAGTCCAGGGAGGTATGTCTCAAGTCATTCACGCCAACATGAACAATGACAGAGTCATACTTGTACCTGTTGTGGAGAGACTTACATGCGTGCATGATGTGGTGGATTTTGGCACCTGACAGACAACTGACCATGATCTTTTCCTTGTCGAGCCTGGTGAGGGGGACACTGGTGTGTCACAACTGAGTCACCAATGACTAGTATGCTTGGTTTATTTTTGTGCCTTATGGGCAGTGTGAGTTTATTGTTATGCCTTATGGTCTGTACTTGTGAGACAATGGTGTGTTGTCTGCTGTCTGTGATGTGTTTGGTGTTGTGTGTGGAATGTTTATGAGTGTGTTTTGGAGGTCTCTGCTGTTTAAGTAAGTTTTTATTGAGGACGTCTGCATAGGTGTGTGTGTGTGTGTGTGTGTGTGTGTGTGTGTGTGTGTGTGTGTGTGTGTGTGTGTGTGTGTTGTGCCTGGGTATGTGATGTGGGTGGTGTGGTGTTTGTGCTGGGAATCTCAATCTCTTCTTTGTCAGGAATACTGACTATGGCGCAAGACAGTATGGATTCCAGGTTACTGATATAGATACATTTCTTGCAAGTTGAAGAATTATGTGCTAGGAGAAGAGGGTTGTCAGTGAACATGAGGGAGTTACTACACTGCCTCAGTATGCCCATGAAAACCAGGATGGCAGGAAAAACTGACAGGAATTGTCCAGACATAGTATTCTGAAACTTGGATGGATTTATGGAGAGAGGGTTTTGATAAGGGTTTGTCCACAAGAGTGTAGACCACAAAAATCTTCTTAAATGTAAAATAACTGGCCCAAAGCCCAAGTGCTGAAACCAAAACTAAGAGGGTTAGAATAACAGACAAATTTAATCAGGCTACTAACAAGCAGTAATAAATACAGCAGAATAAAAGCACTTCAACACTTAAGAGCAAGAAGCAAGGCGAAATACGGTAATAAAGTAGGAAGAACACAATTACAGTAAAAGCAGCTGAATAAAGTGATTTTTTAGTGAAGAGGGAAGAAACAGAAGATAATTCAAGATTAAGAAACTAAGAGTTTGGCCTTCCCAAATGTTTGGTCTGTACACAGAAGAATGAGGTGATGATATGGGACTGGGAGGAGTGTCCAAGATCAAAGAAGCAAGGGGGTAGTCCTTTCCAAATGATCACACTGTACTCAGTACAGTAAGCAAGTGAGATGGGACTGGGACGAGTGTCCAAAATCAAATTTACAGCTGGGGCAAGCAATTACAAAGCCACCAAGTTTAACAATACAACAAAAATACAGACACAGAAAAAAGTAATCTCAAGCAAATAAATAAATACAGCATAGTTAATTATCACTAAAATAAAAAAATAAAATGCAGATACAGTGACTGGCAATATCAAGCAAATAAATAAATGCAACACTGTTTTAACTACCACGGAAACAGATGAAGTGCAAAAAAGTATATTTATAGAAGCTTTCTGTATCCAGATGGCTATTGAATCAGTCACAGCCAGACCACAAGGAGCAGCTAAGATACTGATACAGTCTCTCAGAAATGTAACTCCTTATATCAGTAGTATAAAGGAAAACGTAAGAGCCTCAGGGAATCAAATAACAAAGAAAGCTGTTTTCACACCTTGGATGGGCTGGCTTCAGCAGAAAGTAAACCAACCCCAACTATGAAACCAGATGAACAGAATCCAGACAGTGACCAGAAATATCAAGCAAAAATAAGTACAGTACAGTTTTGTTAAGTATCAGTAAAACAGAAAAACAAAATGCAGACACTGACAAAAGCAATCTCAAGCAAATAAGTAAATGCAGTACAGTTTTGTTAACTATCACTAAAACAGAAAATCAAAATGTAGACACAGAGACTGGCAATATCAAGCAAATAAATAAATGCAGCACAGTTTTGTTAACTATCACTGAAACAGATTCAGTGCAAAAAAAGTATACTTGTAGAAGCTTTCTGTATCCAGATGGCTATCAAATCATTCACAGCCAGGTCACAAGAAGCAACTAAGTTACTGATACAATCTCATAGAAATGTAACTCCTTATGCCAGTAGTATAACAGAAAACTTAAGAGTCTCATGGAATCAGATAACACAAAAAGCTGTGCTAACATCTTGGATAGGCTGGCTTCAACAGAAAGTTGTTCCTTATAAATTCTGTGGTTTTCGGACAAAATAATGAGGATTGAATTCACTGAATACTAAAATCATTGGACTTTCAGAGGTCGTATCTTTCATACATGCAAACACAAATCCTGTATTCTAGCAAGTTTCTAAGTTCATTATAGGAACTTTGGGACATGGTACTGGAAAAATGTTTTATTTTGTCACTGTCATTTGCTGGTCAGTACCGGCAGATTTTACTGCCTAGCATGGGACCCAACCTTAACAACTTTCACAGGGGGTGCTTAGCATTTGTTAAGGTTGGGTTGCATACCTTTCTGACGCTTAGTTGGTTTGTCTTTTTCTGAATATCAGAGCACAATAAGTATGCTATACACACTGCAATAAAATAATGTGCTAAATTCTAAAATTCCTGTGGCAACACTACTCTGAGTATGCAATGGTAAGATTACAAAATGCTGTTAACAGAATATGTTAATTTATCCTGTAAAAAACAGCACCACAGTTTCTTCTTTGCTAAGGCCAAATGACCTGTAAATCCCCAGAACCACACTCTTGCAAAATACATAAACCTTTAAACTCCAATTCTTCAAATACTGTCCATCCCTTGCTGCCAGACTATTTCCTACAACAATTGCATTTTCAGCTAATTAATAGGTGCTCAGAATGTACTTGGGCAACAGCTTTTTCTAAAATAGTCCCTGCCATCTTGAACGGCCTACCTCTAGAAATTACAAATGGCAGGGATTACCTCACATTCAGAAGCAAACTATCAGAACATTTGTACAAGTGTAATCCCTTCCACAGTAAGAAGTAACCAGACTTACATAATGCTTTTTATATTTTAAGGTCTGGATATGAAAGCATTGAAGTTGCTGTATAATATCATAAACAGGCTATATTTGCTTTTAGAAATTATATTAATTTCTCAAAATTGCTATATTATATGTAAGGTAAGTTCTTATCTAAACATTCTGCAAACAGCACAAATTGTCATGAATCTATTGTAAATTAACTTCTTGCTGTATTTTTCATTTATTAATTAATATGACGTCTGTATAAGATTGCCATAGACCTGTCTGCTAGACATCTCTTATGTATGCACACTTAACAACTGCTTGCACCATTTTGGCTCAGGTCATAGTTGAAAATGTTACTTAGACTAATCAATTCAGTTATCTGATTAATAAAAAAAACAAACAAAAATAGGGCAGTTGTATAGTTTACTTGACATAAGAATATATTTTCAAATAGATCACTTGCAAGTAGCCATTGCAATATTATGTATCTTCCTGGATACTGTTTATCTAGCCAGTCTAAAAACATTTAAGGCTTCTCCCTTGCATGTCATTATGTCTTTAGTATACATAGGCATTTTAGTATAAATGGGATGTATGGGCATGAAAATGTTTAGTCTACTTGTTGAAAATAGTGAGGCTGAAGCCTAAAGCTCAAAGTAAGTTCATGTCAGAAAAGCAAGAGAGGATAGCCCACACTGGCCAGGGAGGGAAAATAAGGGGATGCAGGGAGGGTGCTAGTACTGCAACAGTGATCTATTTGAACATCTGTGACCATTGTAAGTAAAAAAAAATCCAACCTTTTCTGAAAAGGACCAAAAGTAGCCACTGTTTTAGTAGAATGGGTCTTGACATTCTAAGGGGGTTCTTTGCCAAGGTGAGGACGACAGCATGGAAAAGCAACTTAAAATTGTTAGATACAGACTGCCCCATTATTGTAACATCATAAGACATAAAAAGTTGATTTGATTTCCTAAAATCCTTAGCTTGTCCAAATAAGATCTCATCTGTCTATGAACATCCAGGCAAAGAAGAATCCTTTCCCCTTGTTTTGGACATCAGGATAAAGAACACTGAGTTGGATAGTTTAAGAGTAAATTTAGAACAACATTTGGCTTGAAATAAGGGTTGGTTCTGAGATTTACCCAATCTTTCTGGATGATAAAAAAATGTTGAACACACATGAGGACGTATAACTCAGACACCCATCTAGAAGTTAGCACTATAAGTAGGGCAGTCTTTCAAGTTAAACATTTTAAAGAATAGTTACCTGCAGGTTCAAAGACAGAGTTAACAACTTCAGAATGAAATTAAAGCCCCAAGGAGGAGCATTTTTTTTCTTGATGGCCTAAAATGCAACCCCACCTTTAACAATTTTTTAATTTGAGACAAGAAGAAAAGAGGGGGATCCAGTGACAAACAGGCTGAAATGGCTGAGAGATGTACCTTTGGAGGGGGGAATCCAATGACAAACAAACAGAAATGCCTGAGAGATGTACCTTTATTGAAGTGTATGCTAGCCAGTACTGAGCAATTCACACAGATACTGGAGAACCAGGGCTGCCTCTGCTTGAAATGGTTCTTACCCTCTGTTTTGACATCAAAAAGAAAATAGTAAAATAGTACTTTTTTTTTGACAACGAACAGCTGTCATCAGAGAACTGTCCAGAAGGTATACCAAGAAGACTTTGTCTGTGAGTAGTATTCATGGATTACCTTTTAGAGCTAGAAATCTTGCATGAAACTAAGCTTGCTGAAAAGGTTCATGGAGAATTTAATGCTCCCAGAGTTTTAGATGTTGACAGCAGTGAACTGTCCAGGGTTAGGGAATACATGTATGCTTTGTAGGCTGAAATGAATTACCACTGGAGCAAGACACTTGCTGAAGACTCTTGGGGTGATAGATATCCCAAAGGGTAAAGAAGTCAACTGAAAATGCAATTCCAAAGCAGAGAATCTTAAAAGGGATCTGTGTTTTTTTGTGAGAGGGAATATGTAGGAAAGCATCTTTTGGGCCCAAAGTGACCAGGAAAGCTTGAGAAGAAAGTAGATTAAAGAGAGTTTGCAGTGTCAATATTTCAAATTTTGGGATATACAAAAACATGTTCAGTTTGGTAAGGTTTGCAATACGCCTCCAGATACCTTCTTTCCTGACAATCAGAAAAAGTCCGGAGTAAAAGCATTTTCCCATTGATCCAAGGGGATTAACTATATGAACCCCTGAATAAGAAGTATTGAAATGATTTGAAGCAGAAGATGAAGCAAGTATGCTGGAAGTTGAGGAATTTCTGTTAGAATGGGAGAGGATGCCCAATGAAGTATTTGCCCATGTTTTATTGTGCCTAACATCAAGGGGTCTGTGGTTATTGATCACTGTGTAGAAAGGCACAGTAAAGGATTCCGTGCAATTTTTAAGGGAAGAACAAGGTGGACTGGGGAGAGAAGGAGAGTCATAAGTTTTTCTTTTGAAATTAGGATCCTTGGGACCCATCAGCTTCCTTTTTACCAACACCTTGTCAGTTTTTTGAACTGTTGTTCAGAAGAGTTTTGCTAGGTTGACTTGAAGAGTTTTTGCAAAAATAGCCTTGGGTTAGAAGGGTGGTTTTCTTGAAATTTAGGGATGGGAGATAATAATAGTTGCTTAACCCCTAGCATCAGTTTGTCTAGCTCTTTCAGGCTTTTGAGAACCTCAGAAAAAAATTGCAAAATAAAAGGTTCTTTTCCAGAGGGGCATTTAACAGTTGTGGTTTTATCTTATATGGGCATTTCTTCTTGTGGCTGTTCCATCAGAAACAGCCCTGGAAACCATAACTACAGCATCTTATACACATTTAATTATGTTCAGAAACCTGAAATGTTGACTTTACTTCAATCATTTATGTATTACTAATTTACTAATACGTGACTTACTACAGTTTCTGTTAATCTCTGTAAAATCTGTATCTTAAAAGTTGCTTCTCCATACATATTGATGTAAAATTTACTGCTTCGTTTTTAGAAGCTTATGTAGCTCTATTCTGTACTGTATTTATGTATTTCTAATCTGTACTTATATTTGTACTTGTATTTAACATTTATGCTTTTTCTGGAGCTTATCTCTCCGGATCTCCTCTGAAAAAGGATCTGTGTCCAGTTGGACTTTCCCGGTAAATAAATGTAAAATAAAATCAAAACAAATAAGTAAATAAAAGATTGGATATAACCTCAGAATTAGGAAGGCTAGATAAGGATTGCTGCATGTTAACAAAAATGGGACAAAAGCTACTTAGACATATACGTTTTGCAATTTATACCTCTAAAAGCTAACATGGAAGAAGTATACATTTTTTTGTGAATTCTATTAAAAGCTCTACTACCCTTGTCATTAGGGACAGGGTTAGTCAAAGAATATGTTATGGTAGCTCTGTGTGCATCTAATGAAATAACAGCAAGTGAGCTGAGGGGTCCTTGTAAAGGTACTTGTTTGTATCTGGGGCCCATAGAACCTAAGTAGACTTCTTGGAAACAAGAGGTTGGGAATCAGGAGATAGAAATGCAGCTGAGAAAACATTGTCCAAAGCTCTCAAGACTGGATAGCTACATGTTTAGGGGAACTCATGTTGAACAGTTCATAATACCTCCTTTTGGAATGGGACATCTCTTTGCTCTGTCAGTTGAAAAAGTCTTCATTTTGGAAATTTCATCACTGAAGGAAATTTCCTCATTTGGAGAATGTGAAGAACGGGTATCCTGCAACTCAGATTCGCATGCTATGGGAGTAGATACTTATAAAGTGTAATCCAATCTTTCATGATCAGATTATGACAAAGTTCTCATCCTCTTGATAGGAGTGGAAGAAGAAGAAGAAGTAGATAAAGAGGAATTAAAAGACCTGATGGCATTGAATAATCCTTGGGCAAAGTTATATCAGTCCTTCTGACTCCCCTCAGATATTTGATCTTTTGGGTTTGATTTTTGCGTGTGTCTAGATGTATGGCCTTCAGCAGTGAATCCATTTGTCTGGCCTCAGTTAGCAACCTACAGTCTTCTCTCACAAACATCTGATGTTTTTCTTCCTCACTCCTAGATAGGATAATAAGCAGTGCTTCCTTCATGAATGACTTTACTGGACCAATTTCTGTTCATAACTGTGAGGGTCCCGGGTCTTAGCAATGTCTGTAGGGGACATGGTAGAGGACCCAGTAAAGCAAACTAATGATCTGAAAACTGTATAAGCACCTCAGCAGAATCATTAGCAACAGATCATATGAGACAGGTGGATGCACAGGTTATGTCATTCACCTCTCTCAATAACTTTATATTTTGCTTGTCTTAAGGAGGGAGACCAACCACTGGGGAATCAGTTGACATGGCAGCTCAAACTAAAGTTTCTCATGTTTCTCATACATTTACCTTCAGGAAACACGTGGAGGAAATTTAGTCTACTCTTAACTGTTTATGGAGTAAATGAAAGGCAAATAGGGTCCTGATCTTGTGTTCTTCCCCTAAAGAAAAGACAGAAGAGTGCAAATCTTTATATGGGATTTGGTGCCCACAACTATAATGTCTTTAAAGACAGACATAAACTAAGATTTTATATAAATTTCTAGACAAAAAGGAAGGGTCCCTAAGAGGGTATTTATCTGGCTGAAGATTAAGTAGCTGAATCTGTCTTCTGGTACCACCAAAAGCAAAGCTGATGAAAGTCTGCATGTGCATACAACAGCAAGAAAGTTTTGAGTTTTGGTGCACCCATATGTCCCTCTTACTACAAGCACATCCTCTTTTAAAGAGCAGACATACTGTGCTCAAGGAAAAAACCTGAAGCTTTGTAGATGGGCCAGTCATACAGTATCCTTGTCAGGATACATCTCATACTGTAATATTCTAATATGACTGCCTTTCTTTTTTCATGGCTTCCACAGACATATGGATGACTGAGAATTCGAAAATAAAAAGCAGAAACCTACTGAAATCCTTGCTATTTCAAAAAATAAAGACATTTTACAAGCAGAATAGAAAGTTGTATCTCTCTGTTCTACCAGAGTAGGATTTAACATTAGGTTTATGGCAAGCCATGACTTTGTCTTTTAAAGTTTCAGTTTCACACACACACACATACACACACACACACACACACACACACACACACACACACACACACACACACACACACACACACACACACACACACTTACATACTGTGTCTCTGAGGTATAGTTGTTACACTAAGCATCCGAGCTGCACACATTTTTTTCACTATTTTCAAGTGTTTTTTTAGATGAGAAAAAAGAAAGAAAGAATGTACTTCCCTTTCTAGGCACAAGTGAATTTTAATGCACTGCATCTATTGTCAGCAACTTAATAACTCCCAGTAACGATATCACATAGTCTGAAAGCCTGAGAAATTGTAAAGGCAATGCTTCTCCAATAAAATGTTATACATTCTGTTCTGGTGTATTTTTGTTTTAGGAAAAAGAAAATAATCATTCTAATTATAAAAATATTAGTAGAAAAAGTAAAATAAAATTCACACTTAAATACCCTACTCAGCTTTGTTTTCAGAACTCTGTGGGTTGAAAAGAACATTTTATAGTCTAAGAAACAGTGGCTGCTTTTTACACAATAGAATTACAGATCAAGCTGAAGGAATGCACTGGGCTCCCTCACTAATATGTGCTGACCCTAATCTGAGTCTTAACACTGCCCCTGTCCCTAACCCAAACCCAACCCTACTCCTTACCTTACCTTATGGAAAAAAAATATCCATAACACCACCACCACCACCACACAACACACACAGACACACATCAAATATACCAGCATACTAAAAATATCCCCTTCTCTAGCCATTACTCTAACCCTGATCAGGAAATACTTGTATCCATATTCTCTCCCCTAATGCCAAAAGTTTCAGTATATCCAAACATTTCAGCATTAAAATCTCAAACCCATACTT
Organism: Protopterus annectens; assembly: GCF_019279795.1. NCBI lineage: Eukaryota > Metazoa > Chordata > Ceratodontiformes > Protopteridae > Protopterus > Protopterus annectens. Next base: position 1,592,962,247 of record NC_056739.1, read on the forward strand.
CCCTTCACATCAAGCATTTGTCTCATTTTAACATTCTCAGAACCCAACAAAGACTGCTTTCAACAATTTTCCAAAGCACTTTAATCTGTCGATGAACTCACTATGTGAAGTACAACAAAATGGCCACATCCAAATGCTAATATAGGGCCTGATTCTAAAAGACTTGCTCTCACTGTAAGTGACTTGCCTTGGTGAATTACATTGGAGTAAGTCACTTACACTGACAGAAGATCTTTTGAAAGCTGGCCGCCAGTGGAAGCCTGTTTAAAGATAGGGCTTACGTCAAATCAAAGTTCAAGTCTTTGGAATCAGCACAGGCTTAAATCAGAGCAAATCACTTATGCTGAGGACAACTCTTTTGGAATCTGGCCCATAGTCTGCATACTTCTATTACTTCTGACTCAGCAATATGCAGTAAACACGTCTTTCCTCATTTAACTTATAATTTTAGCAGATTCCTTTATTGCTTTATGATCATGACACATATTGTATCATATTGTATGGGGAGGGATTGTTACGGAAATCAAGCTTTCACTAGTATTAGCAGTTTTTATTATACAATTTATAATACTTGGAAAGTCGTTTTCTCACACCACTGCACACAAATGCATAATCTGTTCATGATTCACATAATTACAGTATGTACTCTTTATGGTCACCAACATTTTTTTAGGAAACTAGCACCTTTGCTTTCCTTTTTTATCTTGCCTTGAGACAGATCTGTCCACAGTAAGTAAATGGATATAGTGATCTTGCGACTGAGGAAGTGTGTCTCCTCAGCCATCAAGCTAAGGATGGCAGCAGGGTCAAGTCTAACCTATACGTCAGTTATGTGTCAGCAGTGATGGGAGTAATATATTACAATTTATAGTAACTAGTAATATAACTAGTCACTTTTTCAAAACAGTAACAAAGTAATATTAATATATTACTTTTTTAGTAACTAGTAACTTAAATGTGCATTATTTTTCAGTTTCTTTTGCTTAAACCAGTGGTTCTCAATGTGGGCAATATTGCCCCCTAATGTTTGATGGAAAACTTCCAGTGGCCCTGGATAGTATGGATAGCAATCAGAAGTTAGGAGGTAATAGAGACTTTGAAGAGGTGATATGGATAAAAAATTACAACGTAATGTTGGCACAACTTATAGCACATAGCATTCATAATAGATCATTAGAATTAGTCTGGAGCAAAATTTACTTCATTTTTTTAGCACTGCAAGGAGGTGAAAGTTAACGATGACTAGACTCCAGCCCTGCCCTGATACTGTGGGACTCTGACCCACTAAAACACCCCCTAACACTGGGACCATTCTAGCCTGCTATAGATCATACCCTTCCCTTGCCATATAATAAACGGCATTGGTTTTCCATACCGCCGTCAATCAGAATCAAACTCGCCACTCATCGGTTTAACACCCAATGACCCAACCCACTGCATCACGCAGGACTCTTCAGGTGGATCTATGATCAACCAACTTTTGCCTTGACAATTTTTTGTTATGTTCTATTTAAAATTCTTTTCGAGATTCGATTTTTAGTTGCTAAAAATAGACAAAATTTGATAGGTTTTTATAGGTCTCGTGCTGCTGGCTGTGTATGGCTTGGTTTAATTATTATTTCTGACTCTTTAGCTATAAAGACTAGTCTTCTTCTACTCCTCCTTTCAGCTGCTCCCATTAGGGCTCACCACAGTGGATCATTCGTCCACAGAACAAGTGGCAGTAGAGTTTTGCGGTGTTGAGTTAGCATCCCGGCGCAAAACCTTTCTCAGAAGTCATGCACACCCACACACTCACACCTAGGGACAATTTAGAATGCCCAATCCACCTGCAGCATGTCTTGGGAATGTGGAAGGAAACTGGAGCATCTGGAGGAAATCCACAGAGGACATGCAGACTCTGCACAGAAGGCACCCCAGCCGAAAAATGAACCAGAGAACCTCTTGCTGGAGGTGACAACGCTAAATGCTGCACAACTGTGCCACCCAGCTTAAAAGACTTGTCTGCTGGATTTTCTCAACTGTTAAATGCTATTCATCATCATTGTAATATTTTGTATACAACTTTAATAATACACTTATATGCATGTGCTTACTTGTGTGAGTAAATCTCAATATTATAATTAATAAACTATACTTATGTAAACGTAACACATTACTTTAGCTAGTAATTAATAGTAGTAATATATTACTTTTTTAGACAAGTAATAATAGTAATATATCACTTTCACTGAAAACTAACTAGTAATAATAACTTATTACTTTTATAAGTAACTAGCACAACACTGCATAACAGCAGAGTGTTCAACCTATCTCCTTCAGAAATTTCTTCTCTCACAATCACAGAAAAAGAAATGCACCCCTTCTTACTTTCTTGACTAATTAACATATTATTGGGTGAACCTCTCTCTCTCTCTATATATATATATATATATATATATATATATATATATATATATATATGTTTGCTGAAGCTGTACACTGTAACCAGATGTTTGTTCCATAATTGGAGCATGCAACTGGCTAATATCTATTTAGAAACATTACTTATAGCACAGGTACCCCAGCTTTAGAAAATATCAGACTACATGAATTGTTGCAAAGAACTGGTAATAATTTGGATAAGGATGATAAATGTTGCCAGTATTATTTTTATGCTACCCAAGATGATGATTTATTTCTGGAAACTCCAAAATGTTATTAGTGCCAAACTTAATGGCATTTTTTTGTCCACGTGCTGGGTTTCCAATGAATAAAGCTGATAGAAAGGAAAGGGGAGACATCACTAATAAACAGGAAATTGTTTCTGATTTTTCTGCTTATAACAGTGCTCCCTTTTCATTTAGCAGCAGTTTATAAACACTTGTTGGAACTACTATAAAAAACTTAGTCACGTGAACTGTCAGGTTAATATTTTTATGTTAATGAAACTGCACTTTAAACTCTGATCTTATTTAAAGAGTTCACAGTAAAGCATTTCAACTTTCAGGTAATGTTGTACACATTGCACTGATGCACTGTTAGGCATATTCAGGGCATCCTTTTTTTGTTGCCTCCAAAGGCCTACTTAGTTGTCTCAACCTTGGAATGATTTCTTAAGGATTAATAAGACTTTGAACTCAGAGCAAATTACTTTATGTTTATATTAGGTTTCAAGAATTGTTGCTATCATTATTTTGTTAACTTTGTTATCATCAGTGTGCCACAAATTTTGCTGTATGCACATAATGTGCCTTGCCCACCTACCTAAAAGTCAGCCAACATAGCTCTTCTCAATAAAAACAGGTCAGTAAAAAAAACTACCTCCTGTAGCATATGATTACATCGAAAGCCTTTAGTTTGGCTTTATGTTAACTGAATATTAATACGTTTAGCATCCTGTGGGATCAGGTATTGTCTTTTTTAATAACCTCTTAGCTTCTTATTGCTGCAGATGAATAGTGTGGCTTAATTTAAACTGGAATACCACTTTAGACATAATGGAAAGATTAGTTCTCAAAGAAGCCCTCTCCCTAAGGAGAATAAGGTAGAGTTGAGTCACCATAAGAGCTTGCAACTCTAATACCCTTCTTGCACAGTTCAGAGAAATCAGTTTTCTATGTTAAGAACCTCAAGCCAGTCAGGTTATCTGGTTCAATTGACTAAGGACTGCCAGAAGGAAAATCACTAGGTGGAGACAACAGATACCCCAAAATCTAGGTCCCCCCTTCTTCCACTCTGTTGCAAAGCAGTCAGTCACCAGAGAAACCTTGGACTTTGCTTGGGGACCAATTTCAGAAGGCATAACAGTGCAAGGTGTGTGGGACACCAAGGACAGACATACCAGAAACACAATCCTGTGAGAATGAGTCAAGAAACACTTTTGACTGTTTACTTGGAATCTCAGCTTGAGTATGACAGAGATCTCCTAGTCAATTTCACTCGAGAGACAGCAGAGAGATAGAGAGAGAGAGAGAGAGAGAGATTCCTGATATATTGGAAAAGACTGCAAATATAAGCAAGTCATGTAACACAAAACTAAGATCTTACAGAGGGCGTATTTTTTCTTGGTGGTCTCTTATGTAAAATCTCTTTCAAAAACATTTTGTCATGAGAATGCATTGAAAGAAAAGGATCCATTTGCAAACATGCTGAAATGGCAGATGAATGGGCCTTTTTTTAATCAAGAAATGTCTTTATTGTATTACTTATTTATTTATTTACTTTACATCTGTTTACCAAGAAAGTCTGACTGGACACATGTCCTTTTTCAGCAGAGGCCCGGGGAGAAAAGCCCCAGTAGAACAAAAATATAAAAAACATAAATGTAACAAATACTAGTCTACAAGGGTCAAGTAGAATAGTGTGCAACCTGATATACAATCTAATGTTATACAAACATAAGGACATTAGGAGAATTTTATACATGCATGAGGAAGTTAGTCACTCAGAGAGACATGCTTAACAATATAGTATAAGCAAATATCACATTAATATACATCAGTTTACATTCAGGCTTCAAATGAGCAATCCATATTTACCAGGTAAATAACATCATAATGTTATAAAATAAATAAGTAAGCCAGAGTTAGAAAGGTACATGCATCTTTTGTAAGTATATAACTGGGTACACTGAGTAATCAGAGGTTATACAGTGGATGGTATGAGGCAGGAAAGGTCAGTAGGTGAGACTGTGAAAAAGTCTGGAGTAGAATTGGAGATGTGACTGTAGAGAGTGATAGGTAGCTGTCAGTTGGGAGTAGAGCAAGGACACAGCCACTTTCTAAAGAGGTGTTTTTAAGCTTGTTTTGAATAGGGCTATGGATGCTGTGGAGGTAATGTTTGATGGCAGCTCATTCCAGATTTTTTCCTATGCAGTTTGCAAAGAGGGTATCACCTGCTTGATTTTTGGACATATAGATTTTTATGTGGTGTTTGTTGGTGGATCGGAGAGGTCTGTTGTTAGCATAGGGTTGAAGGAGTGTTTGTAGGGCTCATATTTTTTCAGGATCTGAGAAGATTTTATGGGCCCTTGTTAGCTGCATGTATTGTAACAGGTTTCAAGATTTTGTAATTCAGATTTCTTAAGATTAGTGAGAATGGTGGCTGCATACAGTAAGGTTGAGATTAAGTGGGTTTGGGCAATGGCAATTTTGGTATTTTTGGTGAAGTAGTGTTTGTTCTTGTATAGGGTACCAAGTTTTTTATGTACTTTTTTTACCATCTGGGAGGCATGAATATAAAATTTAAGTTTACAGTCGATTTCTACTCCTAAAAGTTTAGTGTGGGGAGATAGGGTTATAATGGTGCTGTTAAGTGAAGCAATGTTAAAAGTGTTATGGGGAGGGCAGCTTTATTGGGATAGAAGGCCATTAGTTTTTTTTTTTTTAGGGTTTAAGATTAAAAGAGCATTTTTGAGATTATGAAATAGGCAATCATACATTTATATACATATAAACAAACCATATTGATATATTTTCAGTAACTGGACATTAGATTGTGCACTCATTTCCTGCCTTCCCTTAAAACTCATTCCTCCTCTAAAACATTATTCTGCATATATTGTTCTCACAATTCCCATTTTTTCTATGTAATTTGCTCCTACCCTTTTCTAAAGATCCAACTTCTGATTGTTTTATCTCTGTTACTATATTTACTGCTTCTAGTACTGCTGGTTTAGACTTTGATTTCTGTTTTCTAGTACCTGCTTTTTGTCAGCCACCAGAACTAAACTCTGCAATGCCCTGCTTTGTTTAGGCAACTCATGTTCTGTATCACAGCACAAAAAATCATTTCCTCAGTTACACCAATTTGCTCACCCCCTATTTCTGATAGAGTAGTCTGCATGGAATTTTTAAAGTCTGCATACTCATTACACTACAAAGAATATGTTTTCAATTACCTCTTTCTTCTACATCACACCTCCAACATTTACAATCTAGCTGAAGAAAAAAAAATCTTTGGAGTCTGCTTGGGGTATAAAAATACCTATGCATACACTTCAAAGCAAAACTCCTAAATCTTCTAGACTTTGTTGCATACTTAATCCTCCCAATGTTTCTTTGTAAATTGCTTATCCAGTCTCTGCTGATAAAGGACCCTTGATAGAGGAGTAAGACAGCCCATAGGATAGTAACTCACAGAAATACTGTAAAACCAGAGAACAACCAGACCTGAATGGGTGTTGGTTATGTTGTTGGCACCAGCTAGAATACCTTTTCCATTTGCTAATATATGATATTCTAGTAGTGAGCTTTCTTGGCTTCATTCGAGCCTGCTGCACATCCTCAGTAAATAGGTGACTAAAAGGAATTAAGACCCTACCATCCAGACAGTCAACTGAAGTTGACTGATGTCGGGGTATATCACACACCCCTGTTCTTGAGTGAGCAGATTCAGTATGCATGCAAGCCTCAGAAATTGCTACTGGACATTTCCAAAAGAAGAAGGAACAACAGTTGCCTTGGCCAGAAGGGAGTCACCAGAATGAACTTGGGGGATCCCTTCTGAATTTTCAAAAGTACCCAGGATATTAGTGGAAAGGGTGGACAGGAATACAGGAACATTCCTGTCCATGAAAAAGAAAAGGCAGATGTATTCCAGGCCTTCTTGCCCGGAGTCCTGGAGCAGAAACTTCCCAGCAGATTGTCCAGAGAGGAGGCAGATAGTTCTACTAGAGGAACTCCCCACAGATGGATCAAATCTTGGAAGACCCTTGGTCTAGCTTCCATTACTTAAGGACTGCCCTTGCCCTGCTTAGCTTGTCTGCAACAGAATCTTGTTCTGAAGGAATGTAGGATGTTTGAAGAGTGAGATTGTGCTGTGAGTTTATATCCCAACCTAACATGGCTAGTCTGCAGAGGAGGTATGACCTTGCCCCCCCTTACTTTTTGATGTACCACATGACTGTGGTATTATCTGTAACAACTTGAAGAGGATACAGGGACCAAACAAGATTTAGAGAGTTGAGTGCCTTAATCAGGACAAGCATTTCCTTTATATTTATGCACTTGAATATGTCCTTGGTGCCCCATATACCTTGAACTTTTACCCCTCTTGAAACTGCTCCCCAAGTCTGATTGATTGCTTGCTTTGTAACAGGAAGGAATAGAGATGGGGAGACCTGGATTTTGGGATATCTTTTGTGTCCACCAAGTGATTTCCCTTCTGACAACCTCCAGCACTGGGATTTTAAAAGACAAGGGATGTTGGTACTGGAACCAAAGAGAGTTCAGATACCAGTGTATCTTTCCCATGAGGAGTCTTACCAGGGATATCATGAGAAACATATAAGCTGTAAGACTCTAAATCATGATGTATTCCCTCACAAGCCATAAGACCATAAATCATGGTGTATTCCCTCACAGTGACTGAAGTCTGAGTAGAAAACCCTAGAAATAGATTTATGTATAAATATATTTTTTCTGTGGAAGAAAAGTTCTTTGAATTGTAGTATCTAGTTGACGTCCCAGAAACACAATCCTGTGAGAAGGAGTCAAGAAAGACTTTTGAATGTTTTCCTGGAATCTCCAGCTTGAGTAACAAATCTCTCACCCTAGAGAGAGATTCCTGACACTTTGAAAAACAATCTGCAAAGATAAGCATGCAGTCTAAACATGGTAACACCTCAATACCCTGTAGCCTGCTATGAACTATAACTGGAGCTAGATACTTTATGAACACTCTTGGTGCAGTGGATAGTCCAAAGGGTAAGACAGAGAACTGATAATGTGATCCTGACACACAGAACCTTATGAAATGCCTGAAGTTTGGATGATTAGGAATGTGAAGAGAAGCATCGTTTAAATCTAATGTTACTAAGAATGTTGAATGAGGAAGAAGAGGTAACAGGTTGTAAAGTGACATCATTCTGATTTTCAGCACTATCACAAAAAGATTTAGGAAAGAAAGATCCACAACTGGTCTCCAAACATTTTCTTTCTTTGGCACTAAAAATATACTTGAATAAAACCCCACTCCCACCTGGGAAGGGAGAACAGGTTCTATCACTCCCTAGGATAGCATGTGATGAAGGACAGGTGGAAACAAAAGACTCTGGTCTGAAGGTGAGCATTACTCCTGGAAAGGAGGAATTTCCTCCCACCACCATCTGTAACATTAATCAATGATAGTCAGGATCGATTTGTCTGAAACTATCTGTTGCCAAAGAGAAAAATGGAGATGTAGACTTTCTGGAAGGAAAAAGGGGCTGCCAGGATGGGAGGGGGAAACAATTTCTTTTAAATAGTCTTTCACACTTATTGGACTTTCACTGGCTTTGGGAGGTTCCAGAATTCTTCTCAGAAGCCCCTAACTATTTCTTTATAAAATACAACTGCATTTTGTTAAGACTCTTTATTTTGTTTCTTACCAAAATTGGATGAGGAGTTATATAATCCCTTGAAAAACTTGGAAAAGGAGGGCTGAAAATTCTTAGAGATTCCCTGTATCTGTTTATCCCTTTCATATTATTTGATCACATTTGCAGCAGAGCATAGAAAAACAATGCCCGTGTAAAGGAGAATTTAAAATCTCATTTTTTAACATCATGTGGGAGGTTCTGAGAATGCAGCCATGCAAGCATCTTCAAAACAGTACTAGTGTCCATAGCCCTGGAAGAAGTATCAATAAAGTCATACACAAACTGTATACAATCATTAGTGACTTGAACAAGCAGATAAAGCATTTCTTCTATTTTCAAATTTAATCTGAGCAAACCACAATTCAAAATTCTGAAAATTAAAGTTGCAGAAGAATACACTTTTATCCATTCTTAGCAATAATCTTCCCATCCTTATCAGGCACAGCAGGATTGGCATTAACTAAGTGTTTGGCAGCTGAAGGATTAACTAACTCTATAGCTGCTGGATCAGGTTTGAGAAGTGTCTAAAAACCTTAAAAGACTGAGGGGTGGGAGGTTGGCATAATGGTTAAGGTGCTTACCTTAAAGACGCAAGGTGTAGGGGTTAATTCTCACATGGGGTAATTGGTTAGGCTTAATATGGCCCACAATGACAGTTAGCCTAATACTAACCTTTGAACTTTATGCATCCTATATGCCCTTTTAGGGGTAGCCAGCTGACTGTCAGGAAAATTCCAGGCAGTACCACACACATCCTCCAAAGCTAAGAGAACTGGAGAAATAGGTGCAGGTTCTGGACATTTGTTCTGTAACAGCTAATTGTAATTTCTGAGGAACTTAGAAACCTCAGTGTTCTCACACTGAAGACACTGGCACACACTAAAAGCAGTCTCAGAGAAAGGGAACTTCCATATGGTCAGTCAGAAACTGATCTCTCCTTTGAGTCGGAATCAGAAATCTGAGTACAAAATCATGTATCTGTCCATACATCCTCCTGTCCAGCTTCAGAATCTTTAATCTGTTCAGGAAAGGAGGTTTCCCTCATTGTTTTACTGGAGACTACTTTACAAGAAATATCTGTAGCCTGAATTAAACCCTGAGCAGACCAGGTGGACTACTCCTGTGTAAGGAAATTAGAGAAGGCGTAGATACAGCTTTAGTTTTCTGTTTCATTTTGAAAGGAAAACTAGGACCAACAGTGTTATTAATGGCAGCAGAAGCTTCCCCATGAGTAGGCACAACATTCTGAAAAACAGGGAAGTCTTCCCTGTTCCCTCTCCCAGACTGACAGGAATGGCTCTCTATTGCCCAGTGAGGGGACCACAACAGCTGCTGAGGACATGGCTAACCCTGCTCCATAGTAACCTTAGGTGCTACACCAGAGTGATCCAAGGTAAAGGATAATTGTTCTGAAGTACAACTAATGACCACAGCAGAGTCACCCACCTGCAGTTGAGGGAAATAGCTAGCTGGCTGTGATGGCAAAGGCTGTTTGCTTTATTTTTCTTTTTGTGGCTGGAAGAATGACTAACAGTAGAACCAACAGATTGTTCCATGGTCAAGCTGAAAATTATGCCTCTTTCCCAGTAAAACAAGCAGCAACAAATGCCAGTAAAAACAAAAAAAGTCTTTAAAAGTCACTTTTTTTACAGTCAAGCACAGTTAAAAGCACTTTAAAACACTTTGCCAGTCCCACAAAGTAAAATAACCACATTTTCCCACAGAAAAATGGTTTTTGGTTAATTTAAACAACTTTTAAACTGACAGGAAAAAAGAGCACTCCCTTTAAAATTATAGTACAGTCTCATGACAGTCCATTACAACTGAAACTCCTAGTTTTAAAATAACTTTCCAGAAGAGGAAAGTTTCATTAATGCATAAAATTATTAAATGGGAGTTTTCCCCCAAAAGAAACTTATCTGCCCAGCAAAGGAACAAAAAAAAAAAAAAAGAAAGGAAAAAAAAAAAGCTTACCATCAATCACTGAAAGCCTCAGAAGAGCATACTCTATGGTGGCAGTAAAGTTCTGAAGCACTTGGTGCCCAAACCTATCTTTTAGTCAGCTTAGCATGATGAAACCTGACAGTCTGTGTGTGTTGAAGGTACCTCTAAATTTGGAAGGTGTCCAGCTGTTATATCCTTGGCAGAATATCACCCATACAGCTTAGGCTATAGCAGTAGTGATCACTATGAAGAACATCTTTTGTTTTCATTTAATCTCACTATATTAGACTTCACAAAAGAGAAGAGCAGTAGATACTACCATGAAACAAGGTGGTGAGTTACATCACATCACAACCTCGACTGACAATAAGGGATACTCAGCATTTCTTAAGAGGTGGGCAATGTGCATTCTTGTCTTCATATAAGTTCCCCAGGCTCTTCTAAATGAAAACAAAACCTTTACCTTTTCTTTTGTTGAGTGATAGGCATACTATGCAATTGTAATGGAGAATACAACAATTTGTCCTGCAGCTCAGATACAAACAGCAATGAAAAATGCAAGTATCTTTATTTTAAACAAAGTGTTAGAATTTCAAGGACAATTCTTCACTGTTCTGAAAACATTTATTTCCATACATATCATGGGACTACTTTAGAAATGACAGGGTTTATTATAACAAATATTTATATTGTAAAATGGTAAATTTCACCAACAGGGCTAGATCCAGTAATAGGCTCCCATGGTGTTCCACCTACATCATTTGTTGCTAATTTTGTCTCTTTAATTTTGGTCCACTCTACATTGATGTGTGATAACTCAGAATTCATCTCTTTCATTGGCTTATATTCTTGTTTGTCAGATAGGGTGGTGTATTGTGCCCTATGCTGTTGTTGTGCATGTTTTTATATAGGTAAAACTGACAGGAAGCTTAAGTCATGTATATATAAACATTTGAGAGAGAGATATTAAACTTAAAAAAAAAAAAAAAAAAAAGACAAATGCCCTGTCTAAACACTGTGCAGAAAATGAAGGACATTGTTTTAAATTTATAATATTGGAAACTTTACATCTAAATGAAAGGGGTGGAGCATGGTCTTTACTATTAGAAAGATGTGAACTGATCTGGCAGCAAAGCTTGAAGGCTATATGCTGGCCAGGTTTGAATAGGCAGGTTTCAGTTAGTAGTATTTTAAAACTTAAAGCACTCGAAAGATGACTTACTTGACTATTTGAATATATATGGAATTTGTTTTTAAAGATAAACATGTACATATATGTATATTTATATATTTTATTTTATGTAGATTTGCTGTAGAAAATGAATTTTATGGCATTTTTCATCATGAATGGAACTGGGGGGTATGTCTTCGTGTGCTTTTGTAATGACTGATATCTTAAAGGGATTTATGTAAAGCTGAAGTTTTGATGCTGATACATTTATCTGAGGAAGTTACTTTTTGTATGAAATGAAAGCGCTTATCATTTCTTTATGAATAAATAATTGTTTGTGCTTGCCAATGTTGTTGTGTATTTGTTTAGATATAACACCTGTATGGAAATATTAAGCTCTGTTTTTGCAGTCCGTTCCTAACAAGAGTGACAAAATTAAACTACTTTCCCTTCCTTGAGGCAGCTGGACTCTTCCATTTTGTGAATGGGTATCTATTAAGAGTATATATAAGTGGGCAATGTACATTCTTTTCTTCATATAGTTCTCCAGGCTCTTCCAAATGAAAACCAAACCTTTACAGGAGCTTTGTTGAGTGATTGGCATAATATGCAATTATAATGGAGAACTCAACAATTTGTCTAGCAGCTCAGATACAAACATGAAATCAAATAATTTTGCAGCAATGAAAAATGTAAATATTTTTATTTTAAACAGAGTGTGACTATTTCAAGGACAATTCCTCACTGTTCTGAAAACATTTTTCTCCATATCATGGGCTTACTTTATTACCAGCAGGGTTTATTATAACAAAGATTTACATTGTAAAATAGTAAGTTTCACCGACAGGGCTAGATCCAGTAATAGGCTCCCATGGTGTTCCACCTACATCTCTTGTTGCTGACTGTCTGTTTAATTTTTGGCCACTCTGCATTGATGTGTGATAGCTCAGAGTTCATCTCTTTCATTGGCTTGAATGTAAAGCCAAAGAAAATGAGACTTTCTGGAGCTTGTCACAGTCAAAATGGATGAACAGCAGACAAACAATGTAGCACTTGCATGCACATAGACTTTTTAAGAAAAAAAATGTATCACATAATGCCGAAAATGTTGCTGGGTGGATGTGATAAAAATCTTTGCAGAGTGTGTGTGTGTGTCTGTGGGTGAGCCCGGCCTTGGCAGAAGGCAATGATCTGCCTTTCAACTATTTCTAATTGTACAGCACATCTCTGATTCTGACTCATATTTTTGCTGTCTTTCCTAAAATGTTTGATTGATGGCTCCCAGACATCCTCAATTTTTGCATCATACTTGTCTTTTCCTCATAGATTTTTTGATTTTCTAGAAAAGTGTCGTGGACTGCAGTCAATAAATAATAACATGACTTTCAGACTTTGTATCCTTCTGAAAATGCTTGTTAATGTACAACCTGTTGCAATAGCAACTTTCTAAGGATATAAGAGACACATTTACAATCTAAATAGCATACAGTGAAGCATTAATTGGTGGTTAGGTGAAAGCTGCATGGATTCAAGGACACTGCGTAACATATCTGCTACCAGCCTGGGTCAGATCACTGGACACAAAGGTCCAATTTCAAATCCAGACCAGGATCACTAACATGTGAAGTGGCCTGTTTATAATAATATAGTTGACAAATGCAAGATGAGTAAATCATGCTCTGTACTGCAGGAAGCAGCTCATTAAGAGCTTATAGCCTTACATATCTGCACTAAGTGGCAGACAAATACTATTGTACCCTGCCACATTGCATTTTATACCTACGTTCCCACAAAAAAAAAGATAAAAAATGTATTTAGAGTTAAAATACTGACATTAAACTTATAGACTTCATGTTGTCCATTTTTTCACAACTAAATAAGAATTGCACTCTGAACAGTCAACAAAACTAGGACATCAAAGATCATACTCAAAGACCTTGACTCGTATGATGAAGTCAAGTGTTCAACATTTCTAAATGTTGAAGCACTTAAACAAAAAATACGTGTAGAAACAAACACTCAAAAAAACAGATACTTTTTTTTGCTAATCTTCCTTAGGAAATGCAATACACACAGGGTTATAAACTCCAAAAAGAGACAAAATAGAGAAAGAGAGAGAATAGACAAAAAGTGTCTTCTGTCCGAAACAGCTTTGCCTAGTCAAGGTGAAATACATTTCATAAGAGGCACAGCTACTAAGGAAAAAGCATAATTCACTGGCAAGACTGATGGAAAAATGTTTGAGAAATATCTAATTCCTTCCAAAACTGCGACCATTAATTTGCCATTTTTTTGTCTCACACTGTTCATCTGAACTAGAAGACATTTCATTCTGCTTCTTATACCTTTTTCATTTGCTGTTATCAGTGATAAAACCACAAGTGGGGTTTGAAGCCCTCTATGGAGTTTTTATGCACTTGATGGTGAAGGCTAGATGGTACTATTTCATTACTAGCGATATTTCTTTGAGGTTTAGAGCTGAACAAAGCTAACCATTACTTTAAGATAAAATTATTATTCTCAAATATCCATTATAATTTATTTGGCTTAAAGCCAGAAATCTAACAGCAACAGGTATGAAGAAAACAGTCACTGTATTCTTTAATTTGCATCACCAGAAAACAGAAGTCTGTGGATAAATACGATTCACCATAACAAGGATGAAAATGTATGCATGTAGTATTTTCCACCTGAAAGTGTTTGACGCAGGAAGCAACCCCAGTCTGGGAGGGACCTGATATGGCATGTTACCTAATATATATCCCAGAATTCCAAAAATGTATTATGCCTCTTCTGTTGGTTCATGTATATGAGACTTTACTGCTAGTGACTAGAATAATATGAAGAAAGAAACCGTTGAAAACTTTTTTTTAATTGGCTAAATATTTAATTATGTATAAAATCATCATGCAAGCATTTTGCAGGACTGGTTCAAGAAAGCTCTGAAATTATCACTTTGTTTTTTGCAGAATGCTTAGTCAGAATGAATATGATGTACATAAACAATGGAAGAAGTATATCTTAGTTCTACAGAATGAGTGGGTCTGGTCCAAGCACACTAAATTTGTTTCTGTGTGATGGAAGTGATAAGTCTCATTATAACACACTGGATGTGTGTGTTCTGTAGTGCAATTTTACCTCAGGAAAGACAATGCTACCCTATACACAGGCAAAACTTGGAAATAAAGAGTCAATAGGGGTCTATGGGAAATGTAACAAGCTATCAGCTACTTCATTCTATTAAGATGCAACACTTTTTTTCTGCAAAGGGCTTAAAAGAACCCCCTTAGAGAAAAAGAGTAATTTTAGCTATCTGTAGTTACAGTTCAAAGGTAATTTAATTAATGGATATTATATTTTGTGAGATAGGCAAAGTTAATTATGCCTGCGTAAACACCATATTGGTTACCACTTTATTTATTTATATTTATTTACAAGGAAAGTCTGACTGGGTCAGAAATGATCCCTTTTTGTGAGAGGTTCAGAAAGAAAAGCTCCATCATTCTTACATATATTAAGTAATGAAGTTAATTTATCAGATTTGCTTAGAATATATATTAAAAGAAATAGAGAAAAAATAAGTAATAGGAGAAAATTCAGTTGGCTGTATTACAACAAGCAAGAAGACATTACACTGATTTTTTTAAATATAAGTACACAGTTGAATCAATGCAGATTAAGATGTAGACCAATTAGGTTTAAAATATCTAACAATTCTTGCTGAATCAACTGAAAGATACATAGGAGTAATATAGAAATAGATGAGAACTGTGTTTTATGCTTGTGAAGAAAAGAGCCTGTAAATAATTACATGTACATGTTTAGGCAAGGGGTTTAAAGGAAAGTTGTGAGACACAAAAGAAGTGTTGGTAGGAATAGTGAGAGAATCATTCCAGTGCTTAAGGTGAAAAAATATGAACTTGATAAGAAGAGTTAGAGTGGTTAATGATAGGTAACTTGGAAATAGGAGAGACTTACCTGTGTGTGGCGAGTAATAACAGGTCCAACTAAAATATAGGAGATAAAAGAGGGATGAAGATACTAAGGACTAATACATATGAGATGTGACAATAATAAGGGAGAAGTAGAACAGAGTTATGTAGGGTGTTAGAGATACTATATAAAGTAATGGTAAAGACGGCTTATGTTTGTCGAAGAAGGGTTAAGGACAGTGAAGAGAAGGGAAGACAGTTGCACATGAATGTAGTGTGACAGAATGAGGAAAAATACTTTAGCTGGGATGATTACATGGAATTGCATATGGTTAGAGTAATTTTAATTAGTGGGTCAGTGGTGGAAGGAATGTTTGGATATTGTGTTTAACCTGGAGAGGCAGTGCAAGATCAGAGCTAAAAGTTAAGCAGATAGTCTTTCAGCTTGTATTTGAAACATTTAGGGGAGGATATATACATGTATGGCTGTGGGGACTGAATTCCACAGCTTTAAGACATAAGAAGAATATCAGGAATCACCAAAAGAGTTATGTGATTTTATGACAAAGACCTGTTTTTTTGTCTATAGAATGAAGAGGTCCTACTACAGAGTACCACTGTAGTACTGATTACGTGAGGAGCATTTATTGGGAAAGAAGAGTATATTATGAGACAGTTTTAATCATGTGTGGTTTCCCTTTTAAACTGCAGTGACGATTCAATAAAATAACTTGGAGCATAGCTAACATACTAGCCTTTGCATCGTTAACTGCAGACCTTGAAAAGAAATTGGCATCCTACTGTACTTTATAGTACAAAGCAATCTCATGTGTCAATCCTTGGCTTAGGCTGGTAATAATAAAATAATCACAAATAAGTGTACAACTGATTAAAACGGTTTGGAATTGTGCAATAAATAACTAAATGATAGAATAAAAAGGATTAAAATAGTACTTAAGTAGCACTCATAAAACAAACTCTTTTTTTAATCACTATGCTTTTTGCCCCCCACTTCTACTGACTATCAAGCCTCTTCCCAGTCAGCACTAAGTCCATTTGCTCCCTAGTGCTGTTGGGGGGGGGGGGGGTCTACCCAGATACACTATGTCAAAAGCCAATGGGGGGGTTATGCAGTCATGGCTTGTGTCCTTGCTGGCATCCTGTCAATGAGGACCTTTTTGTTAATGACCTTAACCCCTCCTCTGCATGGAGGACATTCATCTGGCATCAATGCAGGCATCACAATATGATCTCCTACCTAAATGCATGGACTTGCTCAGTGAACTACCACCAACTGGTGGTTTTGTGCAACACGTACATTCCCCACAGTCAAAGGCCTGTCTCCTTTCTTATGAAGGACTGCTACAATCTGCAATCAGCTCTGCCCTTTGCTCCCCAGGACAAGAAAGCAAATTCTTCTTCTGACTGATCTCTGTCGAGAGTTCAAGCCACTAGTCGAATTCAGGTCACCTGGACTGTATTCAGAGATTTAGCTCTCTATGCCAACACAGTTTGTTAATCAAAAAAATCATCTTAAAAAGTCATTTGCACAATTTTAAATAAGGTTTACTGAGTTTTGAACTCTTTTAGAAAAGTTCAGATGAAATTCTTAAATAACTATACCATTAGCTCTTCTCTAACAGGCAAAGTAAGGAGCATGGTGATTTACAGAGGCAAGCAGCATGGCATGAAAAAGAAGACTAAACCGAGAATCAATTGAAACCCTTTTCTGCTGAGTAGAAAGTTCAGGGCACCAACAGCTGTTTAATGTAGGAAGTATAAACTTCATTCAGGACAAAAAAGTAAAAACTGTAATTGTGTACTCAAACCTAAAGTAAAGGCCACTAGCAGCCTTTGCAGTCTGTTAGCACATGTATAAAGTGTAGTTATGTAAGCTGTACTCACTCATAACAGCAGATGTTCAAATTATTCGCTGCAGCAGTAGTTATTTGACTATATCGGTTGTGTTTTGGCTTATGACACAACAATCAGCCAGCTTCCTTAAACATTGGCTCCCTGCTTCACTTCTCCTCAGTAAAGAGGTAGTGCACTCATCATGAAGTATACAAAACAAGAAATAACCACAAAGTTATTTCTCAATAAAAATATATATACAATAGGAGAGGGGATGGAAGGTGGGTGTGACTACTGCACTGAGCAATTTGACCATCTGCTGTTATACATAAGTGTAACTTACACAACTGAACTATGTTCTTTCCCACTGCTGTAGTATCCTTTAGGCTATACGGTTGATTACCAAAGCCTGTCTAACCTGGGAGGAAGAAGGATATTAATCCAAGAACCCTTGGAGAATTGTCTTAGCAAAGTCAGTCCTCGATCTAGCAAAATAATCCAGTTTGAAACATATTACAAAGGTAAGTACAAAGGACCATGTAGTTATCTCTAGAGTACTTCTAGAGTCCACAGCCTTCCAATATGCCATCAGAGAAGACAAGGCCCTAGCAGAGTATGTCTGGAACTAGTTTAATAAACCTCCATAGAGGGTATATCCTTGTGCCCCCTTGCTTGTTGATGTACCATGTACCATATCACTATGGTGTTGTTGGTAATCATCTGGAGAGGTCTTGGGGACCATAGATAATGAAGAAATTTTAAGGCATGGATCACTGCAAATATCTCTTTTATATTTAGGTGCTTTGGTCTGTCTGAAGACTCCCACAGGCCTTGCAACTTTACCCCCATGGAAACTGTCCTCCCAAGCAAAATCTGAGACATCTGTAGTTAAACTTCAGCGGTAGACTTGGAGGTAGATGACAGAATGGGAAACCTGCATTTGCTTGCATTTGCAGTCTCACCAGTGCATTTCCTTCTTTTGGAAAGGATGGAAATGTTAGGACCAAGTGTTTTTTGATACCGATGAATCTTTCTCATGTGTAATCTGGCAAGAGGAATCATGAGAACTGTAGATACCATAAATATCAATATCCTGAAAAACTCTCTGTCTAATGTCTGAGTCTGAGTTGAGATGCTCAGGAAAATCCAAAGGCTTTTTTTTGCAGAGTGTATATAAGACATCCTAGAAAGACAATTCTGTGTCACAGGATCAAGGAGGATTTCTGAATATTTATCTGGAATCCCATATTGATTAGTAGAGATGAAACCTATGTTAAGGACTCTTGACATCTGGGAGAAGACTCTGCAAAATAAGTAATCTAAATAATGAAAATATGAGTGCCATTCAGTCTGTAACAATCTATGACTGGAGCTAGACACTTTGTAAACACAGTTGGAGCATTAGACATCCCAAAGGGTAATGCAGAGGACTGATAATGCAACTCAGATAGAAAATCTGAGAAATTTTCTCAAGCCTTTGCCTATGGAAATATGATGATATGAATCTTTTAGGCTCAATGCTACTATGAAACTTCCCTGGGGAATGAGATGTAGCAGACTCTGAAGAGTCAACATCTTGAATTCTGAAATGTCTACATACATATTTATGAAGGAATGGTCTAGAACTAGTCTCCAATAAGACACTTTCTTTTGTACTTGAAACATTCTGAAATAGAAGCTTTTGCCCCATTGATTTAATGGTACTGGTTCTATGACTCCTACAGTGAGTAATTACCAAAGAATGTGAGGAAAAAATGTATTTGGTTAGGAGGGTGTGGTGGAACTCCACTGAAAGGAGGTTTTTGTATCCAGTGCATACTGTGTAGCGCTCCTGAACTACCTTTAACATCCACGTGTCTGTCACTATCTGTTGTTAAAGAAGAATCCACACTAATAGATATTCAGACAGGGTTTGAGAAATGGGGCAGGGTGGGAGGGGTGTGGAAGAATGCTGGCAGTGTCATTCTGAAACTGTAGACTGTCCCTTTTTGGAAAGGACCCGTTTCTTATTGTTCCCCTTCTGTCATCTCTTTTTGTTAAGCTGTTTGGTTTGAGAAGGCAAGGATTACTTGATTTGTTTCTAACACGTGAAATAGGATCTTTTAGATATGTAATGGAGGACATGAAAAATCTTAGAAACTCCCCTGAATTAATTTTGCTCTCCCATCAAATTGTTTGAAGATCTGTGTAGCAGATGGGCCAAATAAAACCTACTCATCTAAAGCTGAATTCAAAATTTCAGACTTTACCTCATCAGGAAATATTTCTATCTGCATAGTCATGCACATTCCTTAAGACATGTTTAGGTACTTGGAAATGTTGGAAACAATAAACTTGAGACAGACACTTCTTTTGGGGGGGGGAGTAGTAGTTGGGTCTCTCAAACTGTCTATACAGAAAAAAGCACACAGTTCCACATCTAAGTGGAAGAAGACGAAATTCTCTTACCAAATCTGCCTAAAGTCTTTCCTTCTTTGTTCACTGGGGAAGGACAGGATGCTACCAGGAACCTGATCCCTGCTGACATGGATGTTGGTATTGCTTTAGGGTCAGACCTAAGGTGAGAAAAGAAGTACATCTTAGTTTGAGAAACTTTGAAAAGCATAGCTGCTTTTTTTGGAATTGAAGGCTGTGAATCAAGGTTTTTACAGCTAGCATTATATGCATCCTTTAGGGCTGGTACTAGAAGAATAGATGTAGAATGAAGTATATTCAATTGTAACATTATAATAGCTCTACAATTCAGGGAGGACATCCATTTGTTCCAATAAAAGCACCTCATTCATCCTTGTAATAATCTGAGAAAAAAAATCCTCCAAAGAAGGTTGCTAGGACCAAGTGTCCTGATTATCCAGGTTTTGGGCTTGAGAATCTGAAGGAGACAAAGTCCTGTCTTTATGTCAGAATTATCTGATTTATCTACCTCAGGAATCTTTTGACTGACCTGATTTACAGGTAATAGATTCTGTGTGTACAAGGATTGACTGTCTGTAACAATGTTTTGGTTAAGGTAAGAACATCAGCTTTTATTATAGATACCATATATTCTGATGAACAATATTTGTTTTTTCTTTACAGGTATCTTCAGTGACCAACTTGGAGAAGGAATATCTGCCCTATCAAAAAGTCTCTTTCCCCGTAGCCTGCGGTGGTGGTGCTGTGGTAGCATTGTCGCCTCACAGTAAGACGCTGTCCGGTTCGATTCTCAGCTAGAGCGTCTTCTGTGTGGAGACATACGTGAATGGGTGTACCTTCATTGAAGGTTGTGTGTCAGGCCTGGCAAGCTGGTACGTAAAAATCAACTGCCAATCATTAGTGGACCAGAGTTCTGCTGTGGCGACCCCTAACAGGGAAAAGCCGAACGACACAAATACAGTAGCATCCCACAGTATGTTTCCATGCTCCAGTAAAGATGGTTCTCCCATGCTTATCTCAAATACTGGAA